>NW_026781240.1:300000-507398 GCF_030144855.1 Hypanus sabinus | reverse complement strand
ATGGAACAAAAGCAGAGAGAATTTGCATATGCAATGGAGGAATTATGGTCTGGAAATCAGTCTTCTGGTTCCAAAAAAACGTTTGTTGCTAGTCAAGAAATTACATTGGTCCCTCCATTTAGTGAAGCAGACGTGGAAAGGTATTTTCAACATTTTGAAACTATTGCTCGGATGTCAGAGTGGCCGAAAGATAAATGGTCAGTGTTGTTACAGAGTGTAATTAAAGGCAAATCACGACAAGTTTACACAGCTTTAACAGCTGCGCAAGCTCTTGATTATGATATTGTAAAGAGGCATATCTTAAACGCATATGAGTTAGTCCCAGAAGCATATAGGGAAAGATTCAGAAGTTTGAAAAAGTCTGTGGAAAAAACTTATGTGGAATTTGCCTATGATAAAGCTATGTGTTTTGAGAGATGGGTTTCTTCTAAAAATGTAAATGGGGACTATGATACATTGAGACAGCTGATTTTAATGGAGGAATTTAAAAGAAGCATTCCTGTTGAAGTAAGGACCTACTTAAATGAGAAGGATACTGATAAATTGCAGGACTGTGCTAGATTAGCTGATGAGTATGTTTTGATCCATAAGAACAGATTTCCTCAGGGCAGAATTTTTAAGAGGAAAAATAACACGGAGACTCCAGGTAAATTTGAAATTAAATCGGAGGTTAATGAGAAAGTTGATGAGAAAGGAAAGCCTGTGAAGGAAAGACAGTTTGGTCTTACTTGTAACTATTGTAAGAAGCCTGGCCATGTAATAGCTAACTGTTTCAAATTGAAAAAGAAAGAGAAGGAAGCAGTTCCAGATGCTTGTGTGCAACATACTGAAGCACCAGTAAAGTTACAATGTTTGATAAACATAAATGAGGCTTTGTTCGAGTCTGACCAAGTTAGAAAGGGATATGATCATTTTGTAACTGAAGGGTTTGTATCCTTGAAGGAAGGATCTACTCTGGTGCCAATAAAAATCCTTAAGGATACTGGTGCTTCTCAATCATTGATGTTAGACAGTGTGTTGAAGTTTGATGAAGAGTTTGATACTGGTGAGGTAAATTACATAAGGGGTGTTGGAAGTGATTTTATGCCTGTACATTTACATAAAGTAAATTTAAAGTCGGGGTTAGTTACAGGATTTGTTAAAGTAGGATTACAGCATAGCTTACCTGTGAAGGGTATTTCTTTATTGTTAGGTAATGACTTGGCAGGTGGACAAGTTTTTCCTGAAGTGCATTTGACAATGGAGTCAGAGGAACCAGAGTTGAATTCTAACACATATTCTTCCTGTGTTGTGACTAGAGCTATGGCTAAAAAGATTGATGCGCAGAATGAGGTTGTTATTCAGGACTGTTCGACTCAGGATTCGAGTTTTGAGGATGTGTCAGAGACTTTCTTATCTTCGTTGTTTGCACAAGATTCTGGGAGTAAGTCTGACTATAAAGATTTATCTTTATCTCGGAAGGAAATGATAGCAGAGCAGAATAGAGACTCTGAGATTATAAAATTAAGAGAGCAGGTTTTACTAGATAGTGAAATTGATAAGGTGCCAGTAGGATATTACTTGGAAAAAGGAGTGTTGATGAGGAAGTGGAGATCACCTACAATTCCTGCAAGTGAGGATTGGAATGTTGTTTACCAGGTAGTTGTTCCAAAAGCTTATCGAAATGAGATTTTGACTTTAGCTCATAGTGTGCCTTTAGGTGGACATAAAGGGGTAAGGAAAACTGTGGACAAGATTTTAAAATATTTTTACTGGCCTGGTCTAAGATAAGATGTGGCGATGTTTTGTAAAACGTGCCATACTTGTCAAATTGTGGGTAAACCAAATCAGGTTACACCAGTAGCTCCATTACAACCTATCCCAGCATTTGGTGAACCATTTTCTAAAGTTATTGTAGATTGTGTTGGTCCATTACCAAAGACAAAAACTGATTATCAGTATTTGTTGACTATCATGTCTACTTCTTCTAGGTTTCCAGAGGCAGTACCACTTAGGAATATAAAAGCTAAGACTGTGAGAAAGGATCTTATAATTTTTTTTACTTATTTTGGATTACCTAAGGAGATACAAACTGATCAAGGCAGTAATTTTATGTCTGGATTGTTTCAACAGATAGTTTATAAATTGGGAGCTAAGCAAATCACTTCGTCTGCATACCATCCAGAATCGCAGGGTGCCTTGGAGAGGTTTCATTCTACCCTCAAGAATATGATTAGGACATTTTGTGTGGAAAATGGAAGTGACTGGAATGAGGGTATAAACTTACTTTTATTTGCAGTAAGGGAATCGGTACAGGAATCTTTAGATTTTAGTCCATTTGAACTTGTGTTTGGGCATAGAGTTAGAGGACCTTTAGCTTTGTTGAAAGAACAGTGGATTAATAAGGAAGTACACACTAATTTGTTGGACTATGTGTTGAAATTTAAGGACAGGTTACATAAAGCTTGTAGCTTAGCTAAGGAAAATTTAAAGTTGGCTCAGGAGAAAATGAAGACTTGGTATGATAAAGACGCTAGGATGAGGACGTTTAAGCTTGGAGATAAGGTGTTGGTTCTTTTCCCAGTGCAGACAAATCCTTTACAAGCTAGATTTCATGGTCCTTATGAAATTGTGTCTAAAATCAATGATGTGGATTACGTGGTAAAAACTCCAGATCGTAGAAGGTCAACACAACTTTGCCATATAAATGTGTTGAAACCATATTTTGAGAAACAATCTGATACTGTGACTGTTGTGGTTAGTGAGAATGAGTTTGATTTAACTAGGAACATGATAGATGATTCATCTGACTTTCATTCTAAATCCAACATTGTTTCTGTTAGGTTAAAAAATTCAACCATTCTGGAAAATATTGATGAAAAATTAGCACATTTACAGTTAGATCAGAGACAACAGATGAAGGAGTTGATTTTTAAATATAGGGAGTTGTTTCCAGATGTTCCGAGAAGGACTACTATAGCTTCACATGATGTAGATGTTGGGGATGCCAAACCTATTAAACAACATCCATATAGGATGAACATGGAAAAATGTGAACTTGCTGAGAAAGAAATTGAATATATGTTAGAGAATAATATCATTAGACATTCTAACTCGAATTGGAGTTCGCCATGTGTTATGGTGCCAAAGCCAGATGGTAGTATTAGGTTTTGTACGGATTATAGGAAGGTGAATGCTGTAACGGAAATAGATGCATATCCAATTCCTAGAGTAGATGATTGTGTAGATAAAGTTGGAAAGGCAAAGTTCCTTACAAAGATTGATTTATTGAAAGGGTATTGGTGTGTTCCATTAACGGACAGAGGTAGAGAGATTTCTGCATTTGTAACCCCACCTGGGTTATGTGAGTATAATGTTCTTCCATTTGGGATGAAGAATGCCCCAGGTACTTTCCAGAGGATGATTAACTTTGTGATTCAGGGATTGAAAGATACTGATGCTTATATTGATGATTTAGTGACAGGAAATGATACTTGGGAAGCACATATTATTGCGATGGAGAAATTGTTTGAAAGGCTTTCAAAAGCTAACTTAACTATTAATTTAGCTAAGAGTGAATTTGGACATGCCACTGTGACTTACCTTGGTTATGTTGTGGGTCAAGGTAAGGTAGCTCCTGTTCAGGCAAAAGTTCAGGGAATTTTAGAGATTCCCACTCCAACGGGGAAAAAAACTCTCAGAAGGTTTTTGGGAATGGTAGGATATTATCGGAAATTTTGTAAGAATTTTGCTAATGTTGCCCTTCCATTAACTAACCTTCTGCGGAAGAATGAGAAGTTTGTATGGACGGTGCCTTGTCAAGAAGCATTTGAAAAATTGAAAACAATGATATGTCAACAACCTGTGCTTAAGGCACCTGACTTTGGAAAACGTTTTTCATTGGCTGTGGATGCTAGTGATGAGGCTGCAGGAGCAGTATTAATGCAAAGGAATGAGGGTGATGAGGTTGATCATCCAATAGCTTACTTTTCTAAGAAATTTAATAAGCATCAAAGAAATTATTCGACAATAGAGAAAGAATTGTTATCTCTTGTTTTAGCTTTGAAATATTTTGAGGTATATGTTAGTACAACTCAGAAACCACTTATTGTTTACACTGATCATAATCCGTTAGTTTTTTTCTGAGTAAGATGAAAAACAAAAACAGAAGATTATTAAATTGGAGTTTGATGTTACAATAGTACAATATTGTGATAACTCATATTAAAGGTAAAGATAATGTGGTTGCTGATTGTCTATCTCGATGTTGAATGTAAAATGTAATTTTTTATATGGAGTGGTTTTTTTTTCAATTGTAACACCTACTGTATTGTGAGTTATAAGCTGTTATATGCTGGTGTTGTGTATTGTATATGTTATAACATTTATACCTTTGTTTTTCTTGTAAGCAATTGTTAAAAATTTTTGTTCTTGTCAGTCCAAAAATGTTTTTTTTGGAGGGAGGTGTTACGTACTCGTGACGCATGACTTTGGAGCCCTTGTCATGTGACTGGGATTGAAGCTGTACTGGACTTGAGGTGATGGTCTTGTGATGGTGGTGACGTCATTTTCCCGCCAGTAGAGATCATGTGACGGGTTTTTTTTACAGGTTATAAAAGGTAGACCCCACCCTGTGAGGAGGGGCAGTTCGTGGCTGGATTTGCCAGGTTGATTTCATGCCATTGCGTGTTTGAAGTGATGACGCAGTTTAGATGAAGGTTGAAGTTTTTATTTAATGCCTAAAGTTTAAAAGGTTATTGCCAGCAGGTTCTTTATGATTCTGTTAGTTCGAGGAGATTAGAAGAGAGTGAAGATTCGAAGTTGGAAGTTAAAGATCGAGGAGAATCGC
The DNA here is from genome assembly GCF_030144855.1 of Hypanus sabinus. Classification (NCBI taxonomy): domain Eukaryota; kingdom Metazoa; phylum Chordata; class Chondrichthyes; order Myliobatiformes; family Dasyatidae; genus Hypanus; species Hypanus sabinus. Next base: position 502,570 of record NW_026781240.1, on the reverse strand, counting down.
TTTCTACGGTGAAACGGGGGCGAACTTTGTTTGATCCTTATTCGGAAGGATTTCGTTGACTATCTTCGTGTTAATCCCTGGGTAACCAGAAAGGATTGAAGGTAGTGGAGAAGGAAAGGTCAGTGCCTTTAAGCCGTTCTGTTTCGTGAATTCTTCGTGGTAATTTCGATGTCGGGAATCGAAGCAAGCGACGTGAAAGAGAACCTAAATCGTCCTGTAAAGTCTCTCCTTTTAAATGGACTGTGAGCATATCGAACTTTTAGCAATACCACTTTAAAGAACTGTTTTGGAATATCACTTTACGAACTGTTTGAACAGCCGCTCAGCAGCTGTTTCCGGTTACGGTAGTGTTTGTTTACTTTTGGGGGTTTGTTTTCTGTGTTTAATAAACGTGTTGTTTGTTATAAGAAACCCTTGCCGAACGCATATATTTATTGTTGCCTGAATACGTAACAGCTCCAACAGCAATTTGTGTGTGTTTTCGCCCCGTGGAAACTGTTTCTGCCCCGTCAGGTGCTGAGTTTCCAGAGGCTCGGACAATCCTTGGAAATAAGCGAAACCGACCCCGCCAGCGACTTGAAACGCGTTAAATAACGATCGCTGTTGTTCGTGCAGCTTGTGTATAACCCCGACGATTACTGACACATCGCCTTATCTACACATTGAAGAAGGCGGGTCAGAGACAGTGTGACCCATGATTGGTGTTCGATGAGCAGCCGTTCACCGCATCTAGTATCCTGATCTCTGGCTGAAACCCGAAAGTGTGTCCAGTCCCGGAGAATGAGTTTAATAATGCCCGGTGTCTGTTCTCTTCTCTTTCCCTGCAGTGAATTTACCGGCGATTGTGATCCTGTCCCGGGGAAAGTGCGGCCTCTCTACCTGCACCACTCGCTACCTGGTGGCCATGGCAGCGGGGGATCTGCAGACCGTAGTCATAGAGGTTCTTTTGCGTCTTGTCGTAAATCGTTACTTTCCGTGGAATTTTCTCCATGTTACCCCTGTGTGCAGGGTTACGGAGGTACTGAGAATCGCAGCCGCAGACTGTTCTGTCTGGTTCACCGCCACCTTCACTTTTGGACGGTTTGTCGCCATCTGCTGTCAGAAGCTGAAAACAAAATATTGCACCGGGAAAACTGCGGCTGTGGTTCTCACAACAACCGGCGTGCTGTCCTTTCTGAGAAGCATTCCCCGCTACTTCCTCTGGGAACCCAGACGGATAATCAACAATGTGCCGTGGTTCTGTAAACTCACTGACAATACTTCCACTGACCTCGGATGGGTCGTAAACCGTTGGCTCGGCATCGTTTTATATCCGTTCATCCCTTTCGTGGTGATTCCACTGCTCAACGCGCTGACGGTCAGGCACATTGTTGTGGCCAGTCGTGTCCGTAAGGGGCTGAGGCGACAGAGCAAGGGGGAGAACAACAGAGACCCCAAGATGGAGAGCCGGAGGAGGTCTGTGGTTTTACTCTTCACCCTCTCCGGCAGCTTCATCCTCTTGTGGATGACGTGGGCGTTAAATTTCCTGTATTATGAGATCAAAGGAATTAGATTCATGTATTTCAGTGATTCTGAATGGATCTTTCACAACGTCGGAGTCTTGCTGAAGAATTTCAGCTGCTGCACGAACACATTTATTTACGCGGTCACTCAGTCGAAATTCAGGGAGCAGGTGATCAGCGCGGTGAATTATCCGTTCACCTCGGTGATTCAGGTCATTACTCAGGCCGCGCACTGAGCGGAGTCTGGAGGCGGCAGCAGTGTCTCCAGTCCGGACTCCAGATCCTCACATTCACCAACTGATCTCGCTTGTGTTAATTCCGGGATGTCCCATTGACCGACAGCGCCAGACATGAGGAGCAGTAGGGGTGTGGACCAGAAAAGGATGGAGGAGCGTGCATCGTGATCGAGGGAGAGAAGGATGTGGTTGTGAGCGGGAGCCGTGAAACAGCGGCTGATCGTGGTGGGGAAGCGGGAGCGGTGCTCGCGTGGGCTTCGGGTAACTGGGGAAACGAGCGAGATTGTGTGTGTGTGTGTGTGCGTGTGTGTGTGTGTGTGTGTGTGTGTGTGTGTGTGTGTGTGTGTGTGTGTGTGTGTGTGTGTGTGAGTGTGTGTGTGTGTGTGTGTGAGTGTGTGTGTGTGTGTGTGTGTGTGTGTGTGTGTGTGAGTGTGTGTGGGTGTGTGTGTGTGTGTGTGTGAGTGTGTGAGTGTGTGTGTGTGTGTGTGTGTGTGTGTATGTATGCCTGAGGGCTAGCGAAATGTGGTTAAAGTGTAAAGTGTACAGAAACGATATGCGAGTCTGATGCCAGAAAGTGGGCAGAAAGTGGGGCATGGGAGTTGTGTTATAGAGTTTGACCAGCCCGGATCCTTATCCTCATTCACGAGTGACCTGGTGTCATCAGGGGGTCTTTGGGAGTGGACTCAAAAGCAAAACACAGTCACTGGTCTAGGCGTGAGATGGAAGCAAGTAAAGTGCGGAAGGAAAGGACGCTTAACATGACACAGCCCCCGACGAGACGAGGATTCAGGCCCTGGGCTAGGACTTGACTAGGATAGCAGAACAAGGACATGGAACTGGGAACCAGGAGCCTGGCCTTGGACTCCGAGACAGAGACTGGACAAGGACCCAGAACCTGGGTCTTGACCCGGGTTCGGACTCTCGAACCAGGCGAGGCCATGACGTGGCTACAGGAGGAGGAAAGGCACAGGGCGGGAAGAGAGACCCCTGGACGTGACGAGTGAACTCCAGCACAGGACGAGGGAATCCCAGCACTGGGCTGGGCAAGGTACTCCTGTGCTGGACGATCACAAGGACATGACGGGAACACAGAACACTGAGCCGGGACGCTTCCTTTGGTACAAGACGTAGGGCCAGGACTCAAAACACAGAACGCTGAATACGACGAGACAGTTCCCAACGCTAGGTAGCTGCAAAACGGCCGGATCTACCTCGCAAAGACGTGGACTCAGACAGATAGTTCCAAACAGGGCCAATCTCCAGACACACGCAAGGCGAGGCGAGGCATGGCTCCAGGCAGAGGCGAGGCGAGGCAAGACCCAAGGCAGAGGCGAGGCGAGGCGAAGCGATGTGAGGCAAGGCAAGTCAAGGCTCCAGGCGAGGCGAGGCGAGACAAGTCACGGCAAAGCTAGTCTCGGCTCCAGGAGGAAGGTGAACGGAAGGGATACAGTCAGGGGTAGGGGTGGGAGGTATTTGGACAGGAAGAATCCAGCAGCCAGAGGCTGAATTCCTGAAGCTATTTATGAAGCCAGCCCAAACAAGAATCAGCTGCTTCAAAGGAAACTGAGGAAACCCGGGAAACCTGGAATAAGGAGCTTGAACAGGACGTGAACCGGAATGCAGATTTCACGGACCGGACCATGACACCTGCCTTAATTGTAGTTTTTACCCACAGTCAATGCGGGGCTGGAGATGGGGATGGTGGATAATTCACATGTATTTTCGTAGTTTTGCAGTCGGGACTTAGGGCACCGTGTGGTTGTCGTGGTGGGTCTGAATTCTGCGATGAAATCTGCAGTCAACGCAGGCTGGTAGGATTTTGCGAGTAAAACATGTCCGTGACCTTTTAATTTATAACAAAAGTCGGAGTCCTTTACTGTGATTCCAAACAAACCAAAACCAGTCGGTCTACACTTTCGTCATTAGGTCAGGCACCGCCTCGTAAAGTGAACACAACAATTCTGTGATGGATTTTGTGAATGATGTCGATCATTTCCTCTTATGAACAGCTTGTGTCATTTGCCTCAGTTTACTTTGCCCCACAAATGTTCCGTGTCAGTGGGACTTGTTGCGATGGAGAGGACAATCATTGTTACACCACAGTCATATTTTAGGATTAGAGCCCAGTCTCCTCCTGACTCGAGTCCTCCTGTTCCGGCAACAAAAATCCTGAATCCTTACCGCGCCCGTCTCGGTTAATTCCGTCCTTTCTGAGGCGGGCGACCAGAGATTCACTCGGTTCTCCAGCTGTGGTCTCACCAAACCGGAAAGGGACAGAACGGGAACAGGCCTTTCGGATCACTGCGTGTCTAAACCAATTGAACTGGTAATTTCATGCCGAGCTGAACCAATCCCGCCTGCCCACATAAGGTCCACATCCCTCCATTTCCCTCATATTGATGTGGATTCCAATACCCTCCATCGCCTCCCCCACTACCATCGCTCCTGCAATTCCTTCCGGACACTCACCACTATGAGTGTGAAAAAAGAATTGCAACGCATTATGGGTCAGGTTTAACTTTACTGTGCTGTGCAGGTTGTTTGTTCTTTTTTTCCGCATCAGTCTCGGGAAAAGATACACAATAACACTAAAATAAACAAATAAATAAATAAAATGTGAGAAAACAAGAGCCTGCGTTTGACCCAACTCCCCGGGACAGGAATTGTCTCGAATATACCTCCGTCGCTTTGCACATGCGCGGAAGGAGCTATTTCCCCGCCGTCGGTGTGTATGTCCAAAACTTCACGATCCTGCAAGCAGACAAAACCATGAGGATACAAAACGACTTTTAAGTTTGTATGAGTATGTGGTCGTTCAGGAGGAGGTCGTGTTGGATCTCTGAAAGAACATTGAGCGGGATATGTTTCCAGCGTCAGGCGGGATTTACTGAACATTTTTGAGAGGGAGGAAATGGGTATACTGCGGATTTGACCAATACATTTGGGTTCTCCCCACCCACAAGCAAGATTCCGGAAAGCCAATGATAAATGCTAAATGCCGGATGGGTACTCTCGACCCACTTGATATCAGGACTAGTTAAGTTACTGGAAAGGATTCTGAGGGAGAGACTGCAGCGTTATCGAACAGCACGTTACGTAAGTTACTTGGAAGGATACTGAGGGGGAGGATGTAGAATTATCGAACTGCACGCTCACAACCTGACGCCTTGGTCCTTCCAATCTGTGCCGACCTGCTTTCTCGCCTTGTCCTCTCGGCGTGCAGCGGGACAATAGCCTTCCACACCCGTTACCATCCATGCACCTACCGAGATAGAAGACGAGGAGAGAATAGAAAAGACGTTCGGAGTGAAACATAATCCCCACACCGCACAGAAAGGAACAGAATCCCGATCGCTAACACTGCAAACCCCCTGCCCCGCGCAATTCAGAATAAAAATATCGACCCCTAACCCCACTTCCTTGGCAATTCAAAAGCGAAAGAAATGTGCAAAAAATATGGAACATGGGAACCATTAATGTGGAATCACCACTCACCATAAACGCCATTATGTCCAACACGTAATGCGGAAACACGGAAACATCTTCCTTCGTCAACGAAAAGTGAGACACCACAAAAGGGGAGAGAAAGAGGGAGGCTGGGAGAAACAGAGCAAAAGAAAGGGAGCAAGGAAAGAGGTAGGAAGAGAGGCTGAGAGATTCGGAGGAGATCGGAACAGAGGAAAAAGAGGAAGAAATCCGCCGATCAGATCCCGGGACAGCAGAGAGGACTCTGCAGATTAACGAGACCAAACCGCTCAGCAGTAAACCACACCCTCCACACCCACCCACCCCATGCAACCCCTCCGCACAGGAAACACTGGCCACCCCAGTAAGGTAACCACCAGCATCTAACGAAAAATGAAATAGACACCATCGTATCAATGCAATTTTATTAGGCGAGGCTTTTGCAGTCAAATAGCCATTGCCAAGGTTTCTTCCGTATTCCCCAACGGTGTCCTCCTCCACTCTGTCCTTCAGCCCCTCTTCCCTCTCGCTGTCTCGCCACTCGCATAACACAATCTCTCCGTATCCTTTCCAGCCATCCTCCTACTCGTTCCCACGGTTCTTCTTCCCCTGACCCTCCCTCCCCGTGTTTCTTACACCTCACTATCTCCCCTGCCGGGCCCTCACTCTCACCCCGCTCTGTTCCTTTCCTCCTTTTCTTGCTCTGAATCACACTCTCACTCCTCACTTACTCACGCAATCCCCTCTCTCTTTCGCTTGATCTCCCTCTGCTCCTTCATCCCCTTTCCCTCACCTTTCACCTTCCTCATTCTCTTGCTCTCGCCGCTCTCTGTCTCCTTCCTTCTTTCCCACTCTCTCCCTCCGCTTCCCTCTACCTCCTGCTGCCATCTTACCACTCCTTTGTTACCCTGCTACGTCTATCATCCATCTCTTGTACTCCTCTCTGCTCCCTCGCTAACCACTCTCTCGCCCATCTGTGCCTCCCCGTCTTTCCTCCTCCCGTCTTCTTCGCCTCCACCCTGTCTATTAATCCAGACACCAATACCGGACTGCGGCCGAAGTTCAGAACAGAATAGAAACTAGAATTCCGGAATTCCCTCTCTTGGTATCAAGGACCACCACGATTCTCCCACACATATTGACACATTGAAATCACTCAGAACCATTAACCATTTCTCTTTGGACATGGTTCCGTATCTCCCTTTGTAAATTACATCCCATATCTTTCCCACCACTTGGTGCATCCATGGATACGCATCTGGAGCCGGGGAGTGGTGAGTTCGTTGCCACGGGCCGTTGTGGAGGCCGGTGTGTTTATAGTTCAGTCAGTGGAAAATGGATTCCTGCGTGTCCAGGGCGTCAACGGACAGAGGAGCCGGCAGGACTCTGGGGCTGAGAGGGAAAGTGGATCAGTCATGATGAAAAGGCAAAGCAGACTCGTTGAGCCAAATGGATTAATTCTGTCCCGCTGTTTTATTGTCCTATGGATGCTGAGCCCCCACTCTGATGTGTTTTCTTCAGTCAAAATTCAGTCAGGACCACTGTGGTACATGACAATCTCTGAGTGTGTGTGTGTGTGTGTGTGTGTGTGTGTGTGTGTGTGTGTGTGTGTGTGTGTGTGTGTGTGTGTGAGTGTGCGTGTGTGCGCGCGCGCGTGTGTGTGTGTGTGTGTGTGTGTGTGTGTGAGTGTGCGTGTGTGCGCGTGTGTGTGTGTGTGTGTGTGTGTGTTTGTTTGTGAGAGAGAGATAGAGAGAGTAGGTCGGAGAGAGAGTGAGTAGGTCAGAGAAAGTGTGAGACAGGCAGAGAGAGAAATGGGTCAGTGTATGTCAGACGGCGATGGGATTGTGTGTGTGCGAATGAGAGTATGCGGACAAATTGTACGTAAGAGAGGTATGGGACTTGGACAGGATGAAGGCGGGCTAAACTCAGATTGTGAGCCGCACAAATGGGAGGTATGCTTACAAATATTTTGACTTTCTCCCTTTCCCAGTGTAGAGAGTCTTCCTGCTTCAAAACATCCACCATTGTTCTTGTCCCTAAAAAGACCAAGGTAAAATGTTTGAACTACGGCGTCCTGTCGCACTCAGCTCAATAATAAGCAAGTTCTTTGAGATGTTGTTCATCGACTACATCAGCAGCATGATCCCACCCACACTGGACACCCTACAATCAACCTACAGGCACAACCGATCAAAATCTGATACAGCTCTACCCACCGTCATTACACATCTGGAGAAAAGAAATGCTTATGTAAGAATGTTGTTCTTGGGTTACAGTTCGGCAATCAACACCATAATTCCCTCCAGGCTTGACGAGATGCTCAGTGACCTCCGCCTTCACCCTGCCTTGTGTCAGATGGCCGGCAGGTGGTAAGAGTGGGCTCTTTCACGTCTGCCCCTCTGACCCTCAGCATGAGCCCCTCAGGGCTGTGTACTAAGCCCCTTCCTTCATTCTCTGTACACCCATGACATGTCGCCACTAACAGCTCCCATCTGCTAATTAAATTTGCTGACGATAGTACAATGTTTGTCCTTGTCACAGATCATAATGAGGCAGCCTACAGAGAAGTCTTCACCCTGACACAGTGGTGTCAAGTAAACAACTACTCCCTCAATGTCGCAAAAACAAAGGAGATGGTTGTGGACTACTGGAGCAACCAATGCCTCTGGGTTTGAGAAGGTAAACAACTTTCAGCTTCTAGGCATCCACATCACAGAAGATCTCACATGATCAGTATAGACCGGCTGTGGAGTGAGAAAGGTACGACAGCGCCTCTTTCACCTCAGACGGTTGATAAACGTTGTCACGGCTCTCCAAATCCTGAGGACGTTTTACAAGGTCACAATTGAAAGAATCCTGACTGGCTGCAGCACTACCTGGTATGGGATCTGTACCTCCCTCAATCACAGGACTCTGTAGACAGTGGTGCGGACAGCCCAGCACATCTGTAGATGTGAACTTCCCACTATTCAGGACATTTACAGAGATAAATGTGTAAAAATAGCCCGAAGGATCATTGGGGACCCGATTCACCCCAACCACACACTGTTCCATTTGCCACCGTCCGGGAAACGGTACCGCAGCCAGGACCAACAGGCCAGGGACAGCTTCTTCCACCAGGCCATCAGACTGATCAATTCCGAATCAGAATCAGGTTCATTATCACTGGCATGTGTTGTGAAATTTGATAACTTTGCAGCAGCAGTTCAATGCAATACATAATATAAAAGATGAAACAAATAATAAAATAATAATAATAATACATAAGTAATTCAATTACAGTATACGTTGATTGGATAGAATAAAAGTCTTGCAAAAAGCAGATATAATATATATTTAGAAAGTGAGGTAGTGTTCAAGTCTTCAATATCCATTTAAGAATCCGATGGCAGAGGGGTAGAAGCTGTTTCTGAATCGCTGAGTGTGGGCCTTCAGGCTTCTGTACCTCCTACCTGATGGTGACAATGTGAAAAGGGCATGCCTTGGGTGCTGGAGGCTTCTGAGACACCGCTCCTTGAAGAATTCCTGGGTACTTGGTAGGCTAGTACCCAAGATCGAGCCGACTAAATTTACAGCTTCTGCAGCTTCTTTCGGTCCTGTGCAGTAAAGGACGTTAACTCTGAACTGATTTTGTTCTGGGACAATCTGAACAGAGCAATTCAATGTGGACACAAGGAACTTCAGGTAATACACTGGTAAATCTGAGAGCATTCACAGACAAGTAGATATTTGTTATGCAAAGGACGTTAACTTTGAACTGATTTTGCTCTGGGACAATATAAACAGAGCAATTAAATGTGGACACAAGGAACCTCAGGTTAAGACCATTCGCGGATGAGTAGCTGCTTGTTGTGCAAAATGCCAAACCTACGAAAGAAGCAATTTACAATGTCATAAAGCTCCGACTACCCCGCGTCATCAATGGTTTGGATGAGTCCGAGTTGAAAGACTGAAATACACAAGGCCAGGTTGGGCAGAGACATGAAACAATGTTGGTTGTATCCCTGTACAATGACTAGTAAGAAAGTGACCCAGGTGTGTCAGGTGACTTTGAGCCAATGGGATGGAGATCCATCAGTTTAATTGAAAAGGAAGATGGCAAGAGTAGGGCTGATAAGTCTCCAGAAACCGGAGACCAACCATCGCGATAAGGAAGACCCCACGGACGGGTGGAGATCAGGACCACGAGGAACGCCTGGTCAGCGCAGGCGCCTTTTCCGTGTGATAGTTTCTCTCTTCATAGACTGTTCATGGAGGGTCAGGGATTCCGGCAGGGTGCACACAGGGAGATAGCTTGTGAAGCCCGTGATTTTTAGTAGAAGCAATAGAAGTTACGTGTCGGCAAATACAGATTCTCTGTGCCTCACTGATCGTTATTACAAGGGAATATTCTTGTAACAACACCGATCACGTGGAGAGCTGGAAAGATAATTCTGAAAGTACAGTTGTGTGTGTGTGTGTGTGTGTGTGTGTGTGTGTGTGTGTGTGTGTGTGTGTGACTGTGTGTGTAGAGAATTAATATGTTTCTGTTCAAGGCTGTGTGTATATTTGTGTGAACGAGTGTGTCCATGTGTACCTCTCTTAATTTGTATGAATGGGGGAGGGAGATACACCAGCAGCCATTCCACGTCATAAACACAAGGATCCACACACCTGACTGTCCGTTTTGGTTGATTGTCTCTGCCTGCTCCTGTCCGGCTCAACTCGTGTCCGTAAACTGTGAACACGAGAAAATCTGCAGATGCCGGAATTTCAAGCAAGACACACAAAATACTGGTGGAACGCAGCAGGCCAGGCAGCATCTATCGGGAGTAAAGTCGACGTTTCGAGCCGAGATCCTTTGCCAGGACTAACTGAACGAAAAGATAGTAAGAGTTTTGAAAGAGGAGGTGGAGGGGGAAATCGGAAATGATAGGAGAAGACGGGGGGTGGGTGGGGATGAAGCTAAGAGTTGGAAAGGTGATTTGCAAAAGGACTCCAGAGCTGGAGAAGGGAAAGTGTCACGGGACGGGAGGCCTCGGGTGAAGGAAAGGTGGTGGGTAGCACCAGATGGAGATGGGAACAAGCAAAGTGTGATTCTGAGAGGGGCAGAGAGAGATAAAAAAGGAGGGGTGAGGTAATAAATAAATAATTAAGGGATGGTGTAAGAAGGGGAGGAGGTGCTTCAATGCAGGATAGAGAAATCAATGTTCATGCCATCAGGTTGGAAGCTACTCAGCCGGTATATAAGGTGTTTTTCCTCCAAACTGAGTGTGGCTTCATCTTGACAGTAGAGGAGGCCATGGATAGACATATCAGAATGGGAATTGGGAGTTGAATTAAAACGTGAGACCACTGAGAGATGCTGTTTTTTTTTCTGGCTGACAGAGCGAATGTGTTCAGCGAAACGGTCTCCCAATCTGCGTCGGGTCTCACGAATATATAAAAGGAAGCACCGAGAGCACCGGACGCAGTATACCACACAGGCCGACTCACAGGTGAAATGTCGCCCACCTGGTATGTGAACTGCGACTTCATTTTATCTCCCTCGGTCCAGTGCAATCCCGTTCACATCTATGACTCTTCACATGGTGTTGATTTCTTGAACAAATTAAAATCCCTGGACACGTCGCTTCGCTGGGCATGACACCCCAGTACCGAAACACTTCAACTACCACTCTTACCAACCAAGGTTTTAACGAGCTCCGCTTCCTTCCTGACAATAGACTCAACCGGTTCCCCACCAGCTCCCGTTATTCAGTCACAGAACACGACAATAAAGAAACAGACGCTTTTGCTCCTTTCCTTCGTACCAAGCCCCATGACAGCACTTGGGTCATACCCCAACAAGACCCCTCTTAAACATGTGTTTATCCAGACTTCTCTTCAATACAGTGAAACCCACATCCAACACTTCCACAGAGCTCTCGGCGCGCTCTCGCGCCGCCTTCAGAGTGTCCAATTTCCCCGCAGGTTGAAATGATACGCTTTTACACTAAACATGTAACCTTCTGTTCGCATCTCACCCACCCTCAGCAGAAACAAAAAGCCTGCCAAGATTTACCCTCTCAAAAGCACTCAGATTAGGTGATACTGTACAATTTCGCAAGTTCCAATCGCATAACCTATTTCAATAATATTCTGCCTGACGAGTGTTCCCTTTACAGCAGATATTTACAGTGGCAGAACGCTGTAAATATTGTGACTCCTTTTATGGTTCTGACGCTTATATTGGTTCCACCCGATTCGCACAGATAGTCAAAAAGCTTCTGAGAAGAGAGAACCCGGACGCCGATGGTGAATATTGTGAGAGTTAACACGTGGACGGGCAGGGATGGTGGGGAGACGGATCAACCGTTGGGAGATGGGATCAGTTCAGTCTGGCGTTATGGTTCACCTAGGCACCTTGGGCCGAAGGGCCTGTTCCTGTGTTTATCTTTCTCAGTTCTATGCAGCGGTCAGACAAATAGAAGGGAGCAAGACATCCTTTCTCAGAGCAAACATTTCTCTCAATAGTGATGAGAGTAGACATGTTTCAAACCCAGAACAAACTTTGGTATACTTCACCCGAACGCAGACAAGCTGAGCACGGTTTCTGGTAATCGGCAGTGAGATCTGAGCACGGCTACTGGTGATCGGGAGTGATATCTGAAGATGGTAACTAGTAATCGGGTGTGAGATCTGAGACTGGTTACTGGTAATCGGGAGTGAGATCTGAGCACGATTAATGGTAATCGGGAGTGAGATCTGAGCACGGCTACTGGTAATCGGGAGTGAGATCTGTGGATGGTTACTGGTAATCGGGGGTGAGATATGAAGATGGTTACTGGTATTCAGGTTTGAGTTCTCTGGATGGTTACTGGTAATTGGGAGTGAGATCTGTGGATAGTTACTGTAAAACTCAGTCGGTCTTCTGAACTGTCGACCAACAGTCGCACCGACGTAACATGAGTTGGAGAGATGAGACTGATGGTGTTTGGAAAATTATCCCCTTTACCGGAAGAATGCCAGTCGGTATTTGCCATGCTGAGTACCATCATAATTTCCATTGTTAGCAGCTTCACAATTAATTACCTAAATTAACCACAGTGATGCACCGCGGGGGTTACACTTGTGTGATGTAATCGGGTCGAAAATAATTAAGTCATCTTTATTTTTAAATGTGTTGAACTCGGTCCCTGGGGAGTCGCAAAATGGTATTAAAACCCCAGCCATGTGCTGCCGCAGCACCTCATTCCGGGAGACCGCCTGTGGTACACGGGGACAAACCAGCGGCCAGAGAGGATGTCTGCATTGTTTGATCGGTACTTGCTTGTGTATAAAGTATTGAACGTGTTCATTGCCGTCATCGGAGTTCCTGGTGAGTGAGCGGAGTACATAATGTTTGTTTGTTCTGTCTGTTAACTGGTGTGAACCTGTTTACGGGACTTTAACGGGCTTCCCACTTGTGGATCGTTGCAGAACCTTCGGTCAGTGATATGGAGTCTGCCAAATCAACATTCTGATTTTTCATATTTAATGATAAACGAAAGTAAACCTCGATATCTCCGCTAACTCACGTGATCAACTCGAATGTTGTTCTTGCATGTGATGGAATTTTATGCAGAGTGGAGTCAGAGCAGGCGACAGGCAGCTCTCCGGGAATGTGTGACAGGGAGAGTTATACCTTGCGGTGTTGAGTGTTTCCGAGTTGCTAAGCAAATTGAATCCTTGACCCTTCAATGAGACCCTGTCCATCGCTGTCCCAGGGCTGGGAGCCGGTAAATCTCCGGGAAGGTGTGACAAGGAAGTTTTGGTGACACCCTGTACAGAATTGCTGGGAACAGGTAGGTCCCCGGGAAGGATGTGACAGGGATTTTTTTAAACTCCATGTCGTCCAGTGTTGACACAGTGCTGGGAATAGGGGGCTCCCGAGGAGGATGTGTTGTGGAGGGCTTTAATTGCACCTTTTCCAGACCGGTCCCAGTATTTTCGCCAGACGGCTCTACGGAAAGCAGTGACTGGGCGAAGTGTGGTCAAAGTTTGCCCTGAGCTGTACCAGTGCTGGGGATAGGCCGCTCTCAGCGAAGGCGTGACGGGAAGATTTTGAGTGGAAGCGCCTTCCATAGTTGCCCCGGGCTTGGGTCCGGCAGCTCCCCAGAGAGATGTGACTGGGAGTGGTTACCTAGTCCCGTGTTTCACGTTTCCCCTGGAGCCTGTCACATTCCGAACCAGTGTCTGCTGGTCAGTAGTTGGGTCTGAGCATATGACTATGTGTCCACGGATCTGCTGACCTGTGTTAACGAATTGAACTGCGTAGTGGAACTAATCCATTAATGGGGCCACAGCGCATCTAATCACTAATCTGTTACGACAACCACTTTGAACCATACCGGTGTTTCCTCCAGATATTTGAGGATTTGCTTGCATCTCGATACTTTCCGACCCGGTACAACGCTGAGATTCCAGAGGCCTGGTTAGTCACGGCCAAATTAGTTAAAAAGGTCGCATCATCGACTGGAATCGGGGTTAGTTCCGATCGGTGTTGTTCACGAGGATTACCGCACATCGTCTGATCTCCACTCTGAAGATAATGCGACCCGTGTAGTTTGTTAGACAAGCTGCCTTCCGCCGATTCTGGCACTCCTGATCTTTGGCTGAAACCGATCTCACGTTCATCCCAAAACAATATGTTCAATAATGACCAACGTATGTTCTTCTCTCTCCCCATCCCCTCCCTCTCCCCACTCTCTCCCTCTCTACCTCTCTCTCCGCTCCTCTCTCTCGCTCTCTCCCACTCTCTGCAGTGAACTTAGTGGCGATTATGATCCTGTCCCGGGGAAAGTGCGGCCTCTCTACCTGCACAAATAGATACCTGGTGGCCATGGCAGCGGCGGATCTACTGACCGTTGTAATCGAGGTCATTTTTCGTCAAATCGTATATAATTACCTTCCGTGGACTTTTCTGAGCATTACCCCTGTGTGCAGCGTTATCGAAGTACTGAGGCACACAGCCACGTACTGTTCTGTCTGGTTCACCGTCACCTTCACTTTTGATCGATTTGTCGCCATCTGCTGTCAGAAGCTGAAAACAAAATATTGCACCGGGAAAACTGCGGCTGTGGTTCTCACAACAACCGGCGTGCTGTCCTTTCTGAAAAACGTTCCCCGCTACTTCCTTTGGGAACCCAGAGAGATAATCAACAATGTACCGTGGTTCTGTGAACTCATGGAGTATACTTTTACCTACCCCTGGTGGGTAGGATACGATTGGCTCTGTACGATTTTAAATCCGTTCATCCCTTTCGTTGTGATTCTGCTGCTCAACGCTCTGACGGTCAGGCATATTGTTGTGGCCAGTCGGGTCCGTAGGGGGCTGAAGGGTCAGAGCAACGGGGAGAACAGCAGGGACCCGGAGATGGAGAGCCGGAGGAGGTCTGTGGTTTTACTCTTCACCCTCTCCGGCAGCTTCATCCTCCTGTGGATAACATGGGTATTAAATTTCATGTATTATGAGATCAAAGGATTAGGATTCAACTTCAATGAAGCCGATTGGATCTTTCACCACGTTGCAGCTTGCCTGAAGAATTTCAGCTGTTGCACAAATACATTTATTTATGCGGTGACTCAGTCGAAATTCAGAGAGCAGGTGATCAGCGCGGTGAAATATCCGTTCACCTTGGTGTGTCAGTTGACTAATAAAGCCACTCTCTGAGAGTTACCGCTCGGCGGCCACAGCGTCTGTAGCCCGGGTATTCCTGACATTCACCGCTTGATTTCACAACCGTTATTCCCGGGTGGATTGTCTGGGATCAGCGCACAGTCACTGTAAACTCGTAGGATTTTGGTGAATAACACGTTGCCGAGTCGTTTCTAGTGTTCGGAAAAGCCGCAGACTTTTACTTCCATTACGAAGAAACCGAAAACCATTGTGGTAATTCCGGTTCAGCAGGGGACCAGGCACTTTTCCTCACCGTGTTGTCCTGAACCAACGGAAGTGGTGATTTCCATTGAACTTTACAGCACAGAAACAGCCTCTTCGGCCCTTCTTGGCTATGCTGAACCATTTTTCTGCCTAGTCCCATTGACCTACACCTGGCTCTTATCCCTCCAAACCCATCTCATCCAAGTTTTTCTTAAATGTCAAAAGTGATCCCGCATTCACCTCATATTTATTGGCTTATTCAAAACGTCTCTTAAAAACCTCTAATACAGTTGCCTCTGCCGCCATACCGGGCAGCGTATTCTGAGTAAAAAAGCTTTAACCCTCACATCGCCTTTGAACCTATCCCCTCTCACCTTCCCGGCATGCTCTCTGGTATCAAAGAGTTCTACCCTGGGATAAAGATCCGCCTTTCTGCTCCATCTTTGCATCCCGTAATCTTATAAACTTCTATCAGGGCTCGCTGCTCCAAAGGAAACAACATGTTTGACCAACTTCCAAAGATAGCACACGTCCTCTAAACCAGGCGGCATGCTGGCAAACCTCGTCCGCTCCGTCGGCAAAGCCTCAGCGTCGTTTCTATGGTGGGCTGAGCAAAAGGTCTGCAATCATCCCCCATAATCTTAATCGTGCATGATCTCACTACTGTTTTCACCCACTTTGTCCAGGTGTCTGTCGCACAAGCAAGTAGAGACGCAACAAGTCTCTAACACCTTCCCCGTCTGTTTTGGCTCCATCCGTAGCTGACTATTGTGATCGCTACGATTCTCGTCCTTTGCATTCACTTTCATCTGCATGTGACTCTCGAATCTCCGGGGAATGTCCTTTAACCCGTGAGCCCGGAAAAGATCAAGCCTTCTTTAGCTCTAATTTCTCCCTTAATTGTTTCATGCATTCCCTATACGTCTAAAGCAGAGATGTCGAACTCAATTGCACATGGGGCCAAAACTCAAAGCACACTTTAGGTCGCGGGCCGAACAGGATAAACATTTATTGAACACACTAAAACTAAACATTTTTGGACATAAATATGAATAAAAACAGACAGGAATATTATTCCAGAAAATATAAACTAAAACTTTAAATAATTTAAATATTTTGCTCTCCATAAAAATATCTCCTGTCAGTATTATACAAGTTAGAAATATAAGCATGCTGCAAAAAACCCTGAAAATATAAATAAAATGTGTTCTTTTCAGCAAAAGTTAAAACAACAACAAATCAAAACACTCAATTTCTTTGCTCTTATGCCGTTTTGTCATAGCTGGATGCTTGGCATCTTTTCTTGGCAGTAGGTTCGTTTCGGTTTGGTGTGAGGCTCTGTGTTGTGGAGATTCTCAGGATGGACTGCAGGTGTTCATCAGTGAGACGACTCCTGTGTGATGTTTTGCTAATCTCGATCACTGAGAAAAGCTTCTCACACAGAATAGCGTTGTATACAGCAACAGACGCTTGACGCGGGAATGTTCCCGGGTAGCCTAGCGGCAGCTTTTGCCCTGCATTATGGGGTCTGTAGTTTGTGTGTTATCAGCGCTTCATATCGCTGGGCCATTAATAATTAAAATAGTAGATCTATCTAAAATGATCTCGCGGGCCGGATATGGCTCGCGGGCCTTGTGTTTGACACCTATGTTCTAAAGTGACTCATTTGCTCACAACTGGCCATGCTTCCCCTTACTTCTTCTTAACCAGGGCCTTACCATCCCTGGAAAATCAGAATTCGTCAAACCCTTTTATTCTAACAGGAACATAACGTACTTTGTACTTTGATTGTTTCACTCTTGAAGTTTTCCCGAGTAAACATCCAAACACAATCCACAAACACGAGGAAATCTGCAGATGCTGGAAATTCAAGCAGCACACACAAAAAAAGCTGTTGGAACACAGCAGGCCAGACAGCATCTATAAGGACAAGTACTGTAGACGTTTCGGGCCGAGACCCTTTGACAGGACCAACTGAAAGAAAAGATAGTAAGAGATTTGAAAGAAGTAGGGGGAGGGGGAAATCCGAAATGATAGGAGAAATCAGGAGGGGATAGGTGAAGCTAAGAGCTCGAAAGGTGATTGTCAAAAGGGATACAGAGCTGGAGAAGGGAAAGGATCATGGACGGGAGGTCTAGAGAGAAAGAAAGAGGGAGAGGAGCACCAGAGGGAGGTGGAGAACAGGCAAAGAGTGTTTGTGAGAGGGGCAGAGAGAGAGCGAAAAAGAAAGGGGGATAAATAAATCAGGGATGGGATAAGCAGCGGAGGAGGGGCACTAACGGAAATTAGAGAAATCAATGTTCATACCCTCAGGTTGGAGGCTACCCAGACAGAATTTAACGCTAACCCAATCCACACTGGCCTGACCTCTTCTGATTTCAGTGAGGTTTTTGACAAAGTACCGCATGGAAGGCTCATCGAGAAATATTAGTTAGGGGATTGTAATTTAAAAAAAAAAACACCAGTAGGTAAATAAAACGCCATAAGGGGAAATATAAAATATGAAGGAAAGCTAACCAGCAATAACTTGGAGTACTGCGCTCAGTTCTAGTCGCATCACTAGAGGAAGGATGTAGAGGCCATAGAAAGGGTGCCGAGGAGATTCACAAGGATGTTCCCTGGGTTGTGGAGCATGCCTTATGAGAACAGGTTTAGTGAAGTTCGCCTTTTCTCCTTGGAGCGAAAGACGATGAGAGGTGACCTGATAGTGGTGCATATGATGATGAGAGGCATTGTCAGAGGCTTGTCCCCAGGGCTGAAATGGCTGCCACAAGAGGACACAGGTTTAAGGTGCTCGGGGGTAGGTACGGAGGAGATGTCAGGGGTAAGTTTTTTTACTCAGAGAGTGGTGAGTGCGTGGAATGGGTTGTTGGCAATGATGGTGCTGGAGGCGGATACGATAGGGTCTTTTAAGAAACTTTTGGATAGGTACATGGAGCTTTGGAAAATAGAGGGCTATAGGTAAGCCTAGTAATTTCTACGATAGTGACGTGTGCGGGCCCAAGGGTCTGTATTGTGCTGTAGGTTTTCTTTGTTTCTATGTTTTTTTAACAATATTGAGGAGGATACCAAAAGGTTTTTCAGATATATGTAACGCCCTCGATAAGACACAAGTTTTACTACTAATGCTGTAGGGTATTTCATTTTGTAGTTTTTGTTTGTAGAAAGGTGTGTTCAGCTGACAGTGTTTGGGTTTCAGTTAAAGATAAGGGGGCTATGATGTTCAACTTGGGAATGGTGAGTCAGCCAAACAAGATGGTGGAATGGGAGAAGCGGCGAGAGAAAGCTGGGAGGAAAACGATTTGTTAGAGACACTGGTAAAGCTAGGGGTCTTTTGGCGGGAGCTGGAGAGAGGAGGAGATTGGGAGAACCTCGTGGGAGGGTTATCTCGAAGTTTAAGATGCAAAGGATCCACAGTGAGTTGGCCATTTGCATTCAGAATTGAATCCTCGTTGAGAACAATGTATAGCAGTCGATGGAATTTATTCCAGCTGAAGTTCCAGAAGGAGAGGTGCTTCACATCGATCCGTACTGGGACGAGAGGGAACCTGTCCAGCGTGTGAAGTGCTACAGTTTGGGAGGCCAAACGCAAAGGGACAAGTTGCGCTTGAACAATGTTGTTGAGCCGATAAATTTTGGTGTCCAAGTCCATACGTCCGTCAATGTGGCTGCAAAGTTTGAATGGGTGGCAACAGAAAGCTTATGACATGCTCGCTCGCATCAGTTGAGGAACTGAGTTCAAGCGTCGCAATGTTATAAGACCATAAGAGCATAAGATATCAGAGCGGAATTTGGCCAGTTAGCTCATCGAGTTTGTTCCGCTATTTCATCGTGGCTGATCCAATTTTCCTCTCAGCCCCAATCTCCGGTCTTCTCTCCGTATCCCTTCTTGCCCTGATCAGTTGAAATCAATCAGCTTCTGCCTTAAATATACATAAAGACGGCCTGAACAGCAGTCTTAGGTAACAAATTACACAGATTCACCATTCTCTGAGGCAGGCGGTTCCTCGCCGTCTCAGTTCTAGCAGGACGCCCCTCTATGCTAAGAGTGTGCGCTTGGTTCTGAGACTCTGCCACCATTGGAAGCATCCACTCCGTCCACTCTATATAGCAGATTCACACCTCATTCTTCTCAATTCCAGTGAATTCAGGCCATCAAACCCTCTTCATACGACAAGCCATTCAATCCGGGAATAATTTAAGCGAACCTCTCTAATTTCATCATCTCATTTCTAAGATAATGAGTCTAAAACTGTTCGCAATGCTGCACGTGAGGCTTCACCTATGTTTTATTAAGAGTCAACTGTAACATTTGCAGCGCCCAATAGGTGGCTCTGTCACCTCAAAGAAAATTGATGACGCCGTTCTAGGGGACGGTCTTCGCCCTATTTACTGGGAGGAACTCAAGTGGATCACGTGATGCACCTGAGACTGACTGAGTGGTGTTTAATGCTGGTGCCTGCTCTACCAGTTGCTCAGTCTTGATACTCACACTGCCGGTTAGAATCAACTATCAGCGTCAGTCTCTTTGCTGAGCCGGTTTGTAAAGCGACTTACCCAGGGTAAAGCCCCTGGAGACATTCTGCTTGTTTTGTAGACTGACTTGCCCGATTTCTTCCTGAAGCCTTGGATCGTATGAAGCAGTTTAAGTGCAGCCTCGTGTTATATTCTCTGTGAACCCGTTGCGCGTGTATTGTAGTTTGTATCCGAACAAGTGAATGTGCGAACACCAACACTGTCACTGTCTCTGCAGTTATACTCATATACTCATCTTGACATCAGTATTATCTGATTGCCTTCGTATTCAATTGACCGATATGAATGCTGACGTTGTTTTTGCTTTCTTCACCTCGGACTCCAACCGCAAATTAAGTGTTAAGACATCCTGGACAAGAACTCCCACGTCTCCATCGTCTGAAGTTTTAGGATCTTCTCTGCCTTTAGACAATAACCAATCCTTTCATTTCTTCTACCAAAGTACATGGCCACACACTTCCCGACACTGTATTCCAGCTGTCAATCCTTCGCCCATTCTCCAAATCTGAGTGAAATTCTGAACCCTTTCTGCTTCCTCCAACCTGCCCTCCGCTCCATTTGTCTTCATAACATCTGCAATGTTTTCAACAAAGCCATCAATTCCAGCATCCAAATCATTGACATATAACGTCGGAGCTGATGCACAAACGGGAAGGAGACAAAGAATTACCTATAACTTTGCTTTTCCTTAGCGTTCTCTGACTGGAGCCGCGAGGATCTGAAGCCTCAAGATCACCACCGTGACTCTGCCGACAGACGAAGGTCGAGTCTGCAGCACACTTGTAGGCGGATGCATGTTAAATGTCTACCGAGGCCGTGTCTGGAAACCGAACCCAGTCTGGTCCCCCGCTGTTGGAAAGATGCTGCTGCAGAGAAGTTTCAGAGGTTTACCAGGGTGCTGCTTGCATTAGCGGGCGTGTCTCATCAGGAGAGGGTGGACAACGTGGGTTGTGTCCTATGGGTTGGCGGAGGCTGGGTGGAGAGCTGATTGAAGCTTATCAGCGTATGAGGGGCCTAGGTAAATTAGACGGCCGGTACTGTCTCTTTCCGGTGTGGAAACTTCTGATCCCGGATGACTAAAATGATAACGGCTGATTTCAAAGTAGATGTGCGGGTGATCTTTTCTTTCACACGGGGAGCGCTTGGGTGCCGGCAACCTACAAGCTGCAATGGCGGTGGAGGCAATTATAGTAAAGGACTTCCAGATGTTCTCAGAAAGGGATATGCAGGAACAGGGCGGATATGGACACCTGCAGGCGGTAGGAATTGGTTTACTGGGGCATCTTATCACCAATTTAATTCCTGTGCTCTTCTGGTCCATGTTCCTGGTTCTGAAATATCCTGTCTTCGGTACATCCAACTGGCAGCTCGTCCCATATATGTACCACCCTCTGGGTAAAAAGGTTGCCCCTCGGGTATGCTTTAGATCTTTAAATTGGGTACAGTTAAGCTTCTCACTTTTAGCGTACGGTATCTCTTGTGGCTTTGATGCCCCAATTCCAGAGAAAATACAGCGCACATGCACCAGAACATTGTCCGTCACATTCAGGAAGGTATCACAGCCTATAAGGTTAGACAAAGCCTAACGGATTGACATTAGACTGGTCGGATGATGAGAAAGGTTATTGGGTGATTATTCTGTGAAAAGTAAAGGCAAGCACAGCATCAGTAATGTTACAGTCAGTGGGAATCAGCAGAACGCTGTGTAACAAATGCAGTTACGGAACGGAGCGGGACCTCTTCACTGAGTTACTGTGGGACAACGAAAGGACCCTCCTGGAGCGATGCTCTCCGCGGGCGAGGGGAGCGCTGACGTCACTCCCTCGGGGGGGGGGGGGGGTGTTCTGTTGTGGAATATGAATGAAGGAGCTTCATGATCCAGCTGCTCAGTCTGGTGGCACCGGAGCGGAACATCAACCCTTGTTTGTTCATTGGCTGTAAGTAACGTCATTCATTGCACAACCCGCCTACCCGTGATGGAGAATTCGTGTTTCCTATAAATTAGCAGGGTATCGTGGTCCGAGTCACACGCTGATGTGAACTGCACAACGGGAGATAATTCAAGCAATCGAACATGAGTCGACCGGCGATCCTACAGGTGAAAGACGTTTGTTACCCTGTTCCAGCGGTGTTTGGTTTACCCGGTAAGTCGTATTAATACAGTGTGTAACAGCTATCGGCCTTCGGCAGGACACTGTTATTTTTTATGAAGTATGTTCCGAAGATGCGCCGCAATGTGTCCATTATACAAGATGCTCAATAGGCGCTGTATCGTTCCGTGTCCACACGGCCGGTGAGGAGACTTTCCTCTGGACACAGGAGGCCGTCTCCTCATGTCCTGTGCAAAGGGAACGGAGGGATGCCATCGCTGAAATAGCAGTAGTGTTTCGCTCAGGAGGTAATGTATTTTTCATCGTGGCTGTCGGAGAATAAAAGTGTACTACAACACAAAAAGTGGCCATTCGGCCCGCCATGGCGACCTGAACCTCTGTTATCCTATCTACCGGCACCTGACTGATATTCCTCTACCTCCCTCTCACCTTGGCCCTTTACAAGTTTATCTTACGTGATACAATAGATCCCGCACCGTCCGCTCCGCGGGAAGCTGTTTCCACACTCGCAGCAAACTCTGAGTAAATAACCTCTCTCAGATTACCCCCGAAGTATTTCAGCTTTCACGCTAATCCTATTGTCGTTCAAAATAATTTCAAACAATCTGAGAGGAAAAGGCTGAAATACATTCACACCAATTATACCCCTAATGGATACAAAGATTGCTTATTCCCGTCTGAATCCTTGTAAATATTTTGAACTCTGTCACGAATTTTGATATACTTCCCGTACTGAGATAAGTAGAATTGTAAACAATACTACGGATTCGGCTTTAATTACGTATTGTACAAATTCAACTCAATAACTCAACCCCAGTGCTCAAAGTCCTGATTTGTGATGGCCGATGTGCAAAATGATCTCTGTGCCGCCCGGTTTACCTAGTGTTTTACTGTAAATGAATGACGGGTCTGTATTTACAGCTCCGTTTCTTTTATGCGGAGCACCTCACAGCCTACCATTCACCATGCAATGGTAACCTGGTTTATCCTCCTGCAGGGCGGCACATTACCCAGGCTCCCAGTACATTACACGTGCTGTTTCTCAGCCCGTTTCCAGCTGGTGAAGATCACACTGTGAAGTGCCTTTCCGTCCTGCCTATGCTCACTCTCAGACCACCGGACTAAACAGAAATACATCCGAACGTATTTCAGAAATAAGTTTTAAGATTCCCCTGTCTTCCTCCTTTAGTGATGTATTTATCTGTTGGTGTTTCTTTCTGTTGCAGCTAATTTGTTAACAATTATCATTCTGTCCCGGGGAAAATGCGGTCTTTCCAAATGCATCTCTTCCTACATGACGATGATGGCTGTGTCAGATCTATCGGTCATTCTCATCAATGTCCTTGTCTATGAGATTTTAATATTCCGCCTGTCCAGTTCACTTCTGCATTATACGGAAGTCCTTAAAGCCACGATCTACGTGCTGGCGGTCACTCTGGAACTATCACGGTGGTACACGGTGGCCTTCACCTGTGATCGATATGTTGCCATATGTTGTCAGAAGTTTAAAACAAAATACTGCAGAGTGAAGACAGCCAGAATCCTGGCAGCAGTAATACTGGCGGGGCTTTGCTTGGAGAATATACCCTTCTTGTTTGCATTTCAGCCTCAACGAATAATTGGAAATATTTCGTGGGGTATTCGCTCGAAATTGGACATCTTCAACTCTCCAATGTTCGTCGCGTTCAGCAGATTCAAATCCTTTCAAAACCTGTGCGCATCTGGTTTAATACATTTATGTAATGGGATGACAGGTAGGCATATCTTGGTGACCAGCCGATCCCGGAGGAGCTTCCGAACCCATAAGAGTAAGATTGAACGTGACCCGGAGATGGAAAACAGGAAAAAGAGCATCATATTACTGTTCTATGTATCGGGCAGCTTCATGCTATTTTGTCTGCCGTCGGCAGTGACCGATATGATCGCCAGCCTAACCATGTATTTTGATCGCGACTATTACTCTGCCCGATATATCGCTGCTCAAACCGGGACTCTGCTCACGATCGTGAGTTCCTGTACAAACACGTGTATTTATGCAGCGACACAAACTAAATTCAGGGCAGAGTTGAAAACGTTGATACTGTCTCGTTGGCCGCTTATCCGGAAATTGATCAAGAGAAATGTCAGATCACCTAAGGCTTTCTCCCATGAGTAGAACTCAGTTCCAGCTCGCACACGTCTTACAACAGGCAACATTTTGTAAAAGATCCGCGCTTTTAGTTCGATAATAAGATAAAGATTCTCATTTAAGACATCCCGATGCTGGTAACTGAAAGTGTCTCATTTGTATCTGATAAGAATTAGCTCAAGGTAAAAATAAAATGTATGAATGTGTGGAATGGGCCGGATGGAACACAGTATTGAATTAGACAAGCGTCATTTCAATGTTAAAGAAACCAGACTATTTGCACCCAACATTGGATCTCTGTAAAGCAGCAGAGATAACACCCTTATTCCATATTTCCAGATCTGCCAAACTGTATCATGTGAAACAGCGAAAAAGAGGGACAAAAACTTTTCAAATACCGCACAGCCGCCTCCAAAACCCTCAGCAGGAATTGAGTATAGAAAATATTCTTTCTCAATAGTTGGAAGAGGAATACAGATTTTGGAAAGAAGTTGCATAGCCTTTCAAAAGATCCTGTGTTATTTTAGCTTATTTCGTGATCGGCAGTGCTACTCAGCTGTACCAGAACCTCCTCAATTGACCAGCCACCCCTCGGCAATAGAAGGCGATCTTCTACTCCCGATCCTGTAGACATTATATTCGATGTTACCCCGCGATATGCCTGGTTACGGAAATCAGCCCTTACAGAAGTCAGAGATCAACGCCTAAATATTTGAGTACCTTCTGTGAAAACTAATAATTAAGCACACTTTTCAAACTGATTTTATTAAATCATGTACAGATGACCCACATTCGCTTTCTAATTAAATCTGAATATGGTTCATATTTCAGGGAGGCGATACTATCACAAACGCTCCACAGCACGCCCAGCAAACCCATCCCCAAAATGGCGGGATTCCGTGAAAACTGGTTTATTCAGGTTATTAACAAGCAACACGAGAAGCTGATTCTCACCTGGTCTAAAGCCGACTGAGCCAATGCAATTTCGCTTTTACCTTCCACAAGCTTCAATGTCACTCAAACCTGTCGAACTGTCTGCCTGATTTATTGACAGTGTCACGTACTCTGTGACGGGTTAAAGAACCAGCAGAAATGGAAAACACATTGGAGTATGCTATTGCTATAAACTAATAGTGTTTATTAGTAACTACGCAATACAGTACTATAAATGCAGATACATCGCACTGGTTAGCAATGATATATATACACACACACATAAGTGTGGAAATATGAACAAAACTACGCTTTTTCAAACCTAGGGGTAAATGGATACAGTCTTACGATGATGAAGAGTGTTTAGTTCAGTTCGAGGTAGTTAGTTGAGTAACGTTGGAAAGGGAGGGAGAGAGAGAGAGAGGGGGAGAGGGAGGGAGAGTTGAGAGGTGAGCTGATGCCATCGATCTTCCCGTTGTCTTCTGATATCCCCGTTGTCCTCCGAAATCCTGTTGAAGTAACCGTCTGTGACCATAACAGAATGCGACAGTTTGTCAGTGATGGAAATATCACCCAGGCAAGTGTGGACACACAAATAATTCCCCATCGGTCACACCTTTTTCACACTGCGAGAGCCACTGATCGATTTCCCCGAATCGTTCCTCACAAAACCCTGCCTTCCTGTGGGTACAACAAAGCTCGTCCAGTGTCCAACACCGTGTGTCTCCGGTGTATCAGCGGACCTGGTATTTATCCCCACAGCTTGGACACCAGCTGTCCATCAACCTGCTCCGTCCTCCTCTCTCTGTAAGAGTTTCACAAGCAGGCAAGTGTTCTTGTGGAAAGATGAAAAAGCTTGTAGAGAAACCGTAACATCAATCTTTCGAGCAGTCTCTCTCTCTCTCTCTCTCTCTCTCTCTCTCTCTCTCTCTCTCTCTCTCTCTCTCTCTCTCTCTCTCTCTCTCTCTCTCTCTCTCTCTCTCTCTCTCTCTCTCTCTCTCTCTCTCTCTCTCTCTCTCACACACACACACACACACACACACACACACATTGTCCAAAAGCCAGTCTCATTCTCCGGACATTTTAAAGTGATTGTCTCCCATTTACCTGTGTTTCAACAACAATCCTTCCCAGGCTTTCATAACACGATCTTGTGCAGAAGCCAAAGAGACATTCCAATTATGTCTGCCTCAACTACTTTTACTGTCATCTCGTTCCATGTGCCCACCACAATGAAAATTGTGTTACTCAGGAACCCCTTCAAAACTTCCCTTCTCGCATACAAATATAGCCACTGGTTCTAAGATCCACTCGGTTGGAGAAATGCTGACTATCCGCGCCATGTCGTTTATATAAATCTTTATATGTTCACCCTTCACCCTTTACCCCAGAACAGAAAAAGTTCCAGACTATCCATACCTCCCGCTGACCTCAAACTCCAAGTTCCAGTTACATCATTGTGAATCGTTTCCTTCAACAACACGTGAGCACTTCCCTCTGAAATTCACTCCTCTGCGCATGTTAACAGATGGCACTGTTTGATTCCATATGTCGCAGGGGCAGGTGTAAACGTACGATCTATTTTTCCGTATCTGTTCGGTTGATGTTATTGATAAAATGAGCTTGTTGCTGCGGATCTGAGTATTCAGGGAGATCCGCAGAATGTCCTTCCGGGTCACGCTGCATCTTCAGATTAACTACATCCCTACTCTTCCTGACATCTACACTTAAAAGGGGATTATCAGCAGGTGGGGTACGGCCAGCTCATCGTCCAGTGACATCACTTATGATCCCAACAACAATCTCTGACGTTTGTATTAATAATGTTAATAAATGGCTTCACGGCACTGAAGAGAGTAGAGAGAGTCTCTCTAATCTCTCGTTCCTACGGGGTCACACAGTCCTAAACCTCCATTGATATTATGGAGTTGTTCCGGGGCAATAGGCAAGGCAAGGGGAATAGTATCCTTGCCGAGGTTTGGACTATTTTAAATTAATCTGTGTTCATTAGTTTTGGTAGAGCCCGTGTTCTTCGTTGTTTTAATGTCATCATCATGGCTTGGCTTCGCGAACGAAGATTTCCCTCGTTTCTGCTGACGTCCTTCCGGCTGCGGCACTCCACTGCGGCCTCAGAGCTGATCGACTTGCCGCTCCGTTCCTGAAAGCTGTTGTTACCAAAATAATTTTCCTTCACAATAGGTCGTTTAATTTGTTATGTGTGAAGAGAAAACCAGATGGAGATGGGGTCCTGAGTTAACCCCCCTGTGAACTATGCTGCTAATGAGAGAGAGAGAGATAAAGTGGGGGCAGAGGCAGGTGGGAGAGAGAGACAAAGATTTATAGTCATGGCTCCATGGATGATTTAGTATTATGGCTTCTTCACTGATTATTTACGTTTGCTACAAGGACACTCTTCTTTGCTCGTTAACATTCTTGCTGAGACAGCACCGATTGGCCCAGTTTGATGGACATGGTCAGTTGATGGATGGCTGGTACCCCGGCAGGGGGGATAAAAGGCAGGTCTGCTGAGACACAAGCAGACACGCTACTGGACACTGAAAGAGCATTGTGCACCCTGAGGAAGTTGGGGGCTTGCAGGATCGATTTGGGGAAAACGATCAGAGGCTCACAGTGTGTCAAGGCAGGGCGGTGGGGGCTTGTGTGTGTGTCCAGCCTCGCCTGGGAAACAAGCTCACCACTGAAGAGCCGTCTGGCTGGGAACGGAGGGATCACAGTCGGTGACCGCAACCGCACAACAGAGCAAGAAGACAACAGAAGGTTTGCCTGCTGCAACTGCTCACCTTTCTCTCTCTCTCTCTCTCTCTCTCTCTCTCTCTCTCTCTCTCTCTCTCTCTCTCTCTCTCTCTCTCTCTCTCTCTCTCTCTCTCTCTCTCTCTCTCTCTCCCCCCCCAA
This sequence comes from Hypanus sabinus, assembly GCF_030144855.1. Classification (NCBI taxonomy): domain Eukaryota; kingdom Metazoa; phylum Chordata; class Chondrichthyes; order Myliobatiformes; family Dasyatidae; genus Hypanus; species Hypanus sabinus. Next base: position 474,863 of record NW_026781240.1, on the reverse strand, counting down.
CGGTACCACAGCAACTACCACGACTTAAACTGAACTGAACTGAACGCTGCATCATCTTAAGATTATTCATTTACCCCTAAACTTTGATAGAGCTTGGTTTTGATATATTTCCACACTTCTCTATATATCATTGCTAACCTGTTTTATATGTATATTTGCCTTTTATTGTACGGTATTTAGTTTACTAATAAACACCTTTAGTTACAGTACCACCAGACTGCAACGTATCATTCAATTTCTGCTGGTTTGGTAACCCGCTCACAGGGTACTAACAAATTGGGGGCTTGTCCGGGATATTAATAACCTTTTGGGAAACTGTTGAACTGACTGGGGAGAATTCCCTTATCTGATTTGGTTGTGTGAAAAACCAAAAAGGAAAACAACAGTGATTGATGCTGAGGGATCTCTGTTAATTCCAGACCCTGCGGGCTTTTGAAAAGATAAATGGATGAGTTGTGGGAAGCTGTTAATGCATTGCAACTTAAGGCACAGACTGGTATGACGGTGGAACTCCGAATAATAATAGTGGAGCACCATATTCCTAAGAAGCATTTTAGTGAGAAGGAGGTAGAAATGTTTCATCTAGAGGTACTGATACGTCTGGAAGAGATGAGGCTAGAGATAATTAAGTTAAGGGCGAAAGAAGCATGGAGACAGAGGAAAGGGAAAGACGTAGACAATTCGAGAGGAAGATGTGGCAGTTTGAAGGTCCAGTGTTGGACACTGATGATTTTTATAGCCTGAAAGCACTGGTTGTAGTTGAAGAATTCAAGGAGTGCGTTACCGATGATGTAAGTGCATTCCGAGATGTAAAGGATGCCGCTACCTTGAGGGAGTCTGCTGGGTTAGCAGACGAGGTTGTTTTAACCCGCAAGGTTGAGTTTACTCCGGATGAGAGTTGCCCAGAGAGTATCTGCGAGGATCAAGAGAACTTGGAATTTGAAAGGGGGACTGGTATTGAAAGCCTAGAAGAGGCAAATGTCCCGTTTGCCTGCATTCAGGTTGTTGAAGTACCTGTGGATTCATAGGGTACTGAGCGTTATGTTGAAACTCGGGAAAGGTCTGAGGTATCTGACTTGGTTAAAAAGGGATGTAGTCCTTTTGGGTCAAATGGACGGTGCAGTGAATAAGAGGTTAACCCTGGTTCCAGTGGAAATTGAGAATTCTCAGTCATTTGTGTTAGACGGTGTTCTAAAAGTTAGTGATAAGATGAAAGCTGGTGATGTGAATTTTATGGACAATAGTGAGAAAGGGGCTGATGTTCAAGATTACAATGTAGAGAAAGAGGATTGTTTTGGTTTTGGGTTTGACAGACCACCTGTCTGGGTTACTATGGGGACGAATCGAAGTACAGGTCGAAAAAGTGGAATTGATAAACTGTTTGGGAACTTTCAGTATGTAAAACATGATCTTTCTAAGCATAATGATATTGCTGAGTGTGGTAAACATTAAATTGGCACCTGGTCAGGGTGAAGTCAATTTAACAGTTCAGCTGACGAGTAAGCGTGTGGCTGCTGAGGACCCGTCTACAGATTCTGAAGTTTATCCCGCCTGCGCAGTCACCCGAAGCATGGTGAAAAGGGCGGCTGGAAAAGGCCCTGAGGTAGCTTCAGCAGACGTGGATTTAGCTGAGACGTTTTTACCGACCCTGTATCAGAAGGGGTTGGAGGATGAGAAGAAAGTGGATAGTGGAGCTGAGTAAGGGAGAGGAGGTGGATTTACCATTAGCGGGGACGCAGCTTATAAAGGAGCAGAGACGTAATGAGGAGCTTGTGTCACTGAAGGAGACGGCTCTTTCTGAAGCGGGAACTAAGAAGGAACCAGTAGGCTACGATCTGAAGTAGGGTGTATTAATGAGAAAGTGGAGGACGACCACCGTGCCGACAGATGAGGAATGGGCGTTAGTTCTCCAGGTGGTGGTTCCAAAGATTCATCGGAACGAATATTGAACTTGGCCCACAAGGTTTGGAGGAAGGGAAACGGTACATCGGGTTAAGATGGACATGATTGAGGAGTCCCTGGGGTTTAGTCCGTTTGAGATTGTTTTCGGTCACAGGCCCAAGGGACCTCTGACCTTACTTAAAGTTAAATGCTCTAACACGCCAGTGCATGTCAATGTGATTGACTATGTTTTGAAATTCCAAAAGAGGCTTAGTAGGATATGTGACCTTGCCAAGGAAAGTCTCAGACACACCCAAATTAAAATGAAGCAGCGGTATGATAGACGAGCAAGACAACAGGTATTTCAAGTGTTCCCTCTGGATCAAGATTCCCCGACCCTGGGGAAAATCTGTTTACATTCTCCGTATCTGTGCCCCTCGTTGTTTTCACACCTCTGTAAGGTCCCCCCTACGCTCCAGGGAATGGTCCAAACCAGCCCGACCTCTCTCAGTAACTAAGTCCCTCGGGTCCCGGCGACACCCTCGGAAATCCCCGTGAGCTCCCGCCTCCGGTACACGGTGCCGTGTCCGACGATGGCGGTCATGTCAAACGCCGCCTTCACCGCCCCGTCTGCCTGTGACCCCGCTTCCAGGGAACCAGAAATCTAGGAAAATCTAGGAATCTAGGAATAATGGTGCATATTTCCCTGAAGGTGGAATCTCATGTGGATAGGGTGGTGAAGAAAGCTTTTGGTATACTGGCCTTTATAAATCAGAGCCTTGAGTATAGGAGTTGGGATGTAATGTTAAAATTGTACAAGGCATTGTTAAGGCCAAATTTGGACTATTGTGTACAGTTCTGGTCACCGAATTATAGGCAACATGTCAACAAAATAGAGAGAGTACAGAGGAGATTTAAAGAATGTTACCTGGGTTTCAGCACCTAAGTTACAGGGAAAGATTGAACAAGTTAGGTCTTTATTCTTTGGAGCGTAGAAGGTTGAGGGGGGACTTGATAGAGGTATTTAAAATTATGAGGGGTATAGATAGAGTTGAAGTGGATAGACGTTTTCCATCCAGAGTAGGGGAGATTCGAACAAGAGGGAATGAGTTGAGAGTGAAAGGGCAAAAGTTTAGGGGTAACACAAGGGAGAACATCTTCACTCAGAGAGTGGTAGCTGTGTGGAACGAGCTTCCAGTAGAAGTGGTAGAGACGGGTTCGGTTTTGTCATTTAAAGTAAAATTGGATATGCATATGGATAGGAAAGGAGTGGAGGGTTATGGGCTGAGTGCGAGTCGGTGGAACTAGGGGAGAGTAAGCGTTCGGCACGGACTAGAAGGGCCGAGGCCTGCTTCCGTGCTGTAATTGTTATATGGTTATAAACCAAAACTTGGTTCGTTCCGTTAATCGAAGGCTAAATTTCTCCGTCTCTCAACCCTCTCCCTTTTTCACCCCTCTCCGACTCTCACCCTGTCCATGTCTCACTCTCTCTGTCTCTGCCCCCCTCTGTTTTCCACCTTTCTCTGCCTTCCCTGTCCGACCTCTCTCCTGCCTCTCACCCCTCTCTCTCCCCCATCTGACTCTCATGTCTCTCCCTCTATCAACTGTCCTCTTTCCACCTTTCTCCCCCTTCCCTACCCCCATCTCTCTCCCACCCACGCCCTCTCTTCCTCACCCATTGCCCCCCTCTTCCTTCCGGTCTGGGTCTCCCCTCCTCCGCCTACCCCAATACCCACTCACTCACTGGTCTTTCTTCCCCAGCCATCTCCACCCATGCCCCTCCCTCCCTCTCTCTCTCCCCTCTCTGTCTCTCACCTCTCACTCTCACCCCAATTCGCACTCTCCCCCCATCCTCCATTCCTCTGTTTCCGTCTGGCTCTCTCCCCCCACCCCCATGCTCCCTTCGCTCTGTCCCTACGCCAAACACCGAATCTCGCAGAGGTTTGTCAGCGGGATCACGGTGATCTTGTTGGTCAACTGCCTGGTCTCGCTGGTGACGTCCGTCCTCACGGCCATTGCTAACTGCACCGCACAGCTTTCGGTGGTGAGTGAGATCTTCCTGTGCACGGGGCTGTGTGTATGTGTGTGGGTGGTGACGGATGGGGCATAGGTACAAGAGATGGGGGAGGTGAACAGCGTTGGGAGGGAGCGAGAGGGATAGAGAGACATGGGCAGGAAAGGAACAAAAGGGTGGGAGAGGATAATGTGGGGAGAGGTGTGGTGAGAGGAGGATAGGATGGATAGTGGTGGAGAGAGGTGGATGGGGTGGAGAGAGGAGGATAGGGTGGGGAGAGGGGTGGAGGGAAGAGGATAGGTTGGAGAGGGGTGGAGAGGAGGATGGGGTGGGGAGAGAGGTAGAGGGAGGAGGATAATGTGTGGAGAGAGAGAGGTGGAGCGAGAAGGATAGGGTGGAGAAGGGTGGTGAGAGGAGGATAGGGTGGGGAAGGGTGGAGAGAGGAGGATAGGGTGGGGAGGGGTGGAGAGAGGAGGATAGGGTGGGGAGAGGTGGAGAGAGGAGGATAGGGTGGGGAGAGGGGTGGAGAGAGGAGGATAGGTTGGAGAGGGGTGGAGAGGAGGATGGGGTGGGGAGAGAGGTAGAGGGAGGAGGATAATGTGTGGAGAGAGAGGTGGAGCGAGAAGGATAGGGTGGAGAAGGGTGGTGAGAGGAGGAGAGGGTGGAGAGGGGTGGAGAGAGGAGGACAGGGTGGGGAGGGGTGGAGAGAGGAGGATAGGGTGGAGAAGGGTGGTGAGAAGAAGATAGGGTGGGGAGGGGTGGAGAGAGGAGGATAGGGTGGAGAAGGGTGGTGAGAGGAGGATAGGGTGGAGAAGGGTGGTGAGAGGAGGATAGGGTGGAGAAGGGTGGTGAGAGGAGGATAGGGTGGAGAAGGGTGGTGAGAAGAAGATAGGGTGGAGAGGGGTGGAGAGAGGAGGATAGGGTGGAGAAGGGTGGAGAGAGGAGGATAGGGTGGAGAAGGGTGGTGAGAGGAGGATAGGGTGGAGAAGGGTGGTGAGAGGAGGATAGGGTGGAGAAGGGTGGTGAGAGGAGGATAGGGTGGGGAGGGGTGGAGAGAGGAGGATAGGGTGGGGAGAGGGGTGGAGAGAGGAGGATAGGGTGGAGAAGGGTGGTGAGAAGAAGATAGGGTGGGGAGGGGTGGAGAGAGGAGGATAGGGTGGAGAAGGGTGGTGAGAGGAGGATAGGATGGGGAGAGGGGTGGAGAGAAGAGGATAGGGTGGAGAAGGGTGGTGAGAGGAGGATAGGGTGGAGAAGAGTGGTGAGAAGAAGATAGGGTGGAGAGGGGTGGAGAGAGGAGGATAGGGTGGAGAGGGGTGGAGAGAGGAGGATAGGGTGGGGAGGGGTGGAGAGAGGAGGATAGGGTGGAGAAGGGTGGTGAGAAGAAGATAGGGTGGGGAGGGGTGGAGAGAGGAGGATAGGGTGGGGAGAGGAGTGGAAGGAGGATAGGGTGGTAGAGAGGTGGGGTTGAGATGGGGAGAGAAGACGGGACGTTTGGAGAGAGAGGACTGAGGGATAGAGAGGCTGAGGGAGTGGGTAGTGGGTCTCATCTCCTCTCCTTACCTTCTCTCTCCCCTCGCCTCATCTCCTCAATCTGATCTGTCCCTCCCCAAACCTGCAGAAAATGGTGGTGATCCACGCAAACCAGCCAGCACCGCCAGACCTCGCCTCCATCTTCTCCGGCAAAACGGCGTCCACTCAAACCTTTGACGGGCCCCAGTGACGACACGTTCCCCTACTCTACGGGATAGACTGAAGGATTCGGGCCGAGAGAACTGAGAGCCCGAAAGAAAAAAATCAAGGCGGGATTTTGGGGACGGAGGAGGGAGGAGGGTAACGCTGCTAGTTATATTTCTCCCCGTGGGAACCCCCCAGTTCCAGTTCCCAAGTTATGAGTCGCCCTGTCCCACCCTCTGCTCCCGTCACTCCTGAAACTCTCTGCTCTGTGTTCCCTCGCTCTTCCCTCTATCATCGCCAATCTCACTCTGGCAGGCGGCCATTTTGTGATGGTTACCATTGACAACCGCTCTCTCCGGATTATAGAGTGGTGCAAACCCTTTTCCTCACCATCCACTCACTTCCCTCCCTGTTTATCCAATCGCAACTCCTCATCCCTCCTCTCCTTCCCCAAGGTGCTCGCTCTCATATCTTTCAATTTAACCTTCTGCCGATAGCCATATTGTGACAGGGTCTGACCATCCCTCCCAACTCCACCACGAAGTGTCACTTCCTCACACTCACCATCTTGTCACCCTACTTCCCATTCCATCACTCGCAAACTCCTTCCCTCCCTCCCCTCGCTCTCCTCTCCCCGCCATCTCGATGCTCTGCATCGTATGCTGGTTGGCGGGCATTTTGCGATGCCAATCTTCACCTCTCCTCATCGCCCTCTCTCTCTGTCTATGTTACCCAGTGAGTCACTCCCCTACTCACCCCATCAGCCCTGACACCCTCCCCTCTCTGACCCCTTGCCCTTTCTCCCGCCATCCACCACATTCTGGGTGGAGGAGATGTCTGATGGGAAATTTTGCTCCCACACCCGATTCCTTCCCTCCGTCGTTGAGTGAGTCACTCCCCTCTTCCTCTGTTGCGACACTCAACTCTCCGCTCCATCAGCCCTGACCGCGTCCCCGACCCCCGCTCCCCCTTTCTCCCGCCCACACCCCACTTTTTTGCAGTTCATCTTATTTCCGAAGGAAATGTCACCACCCATCCTTCCTCCACTATTGAAAACGTCACTCCCCCACACCCCCCATCCTGTCCAATCAGACCATACCCTCCCGTTCCATTACATCCTCTCCCTTCCCATCCCATTACATCCCCTCCCTCCCCGTTCCATCACTTCCCTGCCTCCCGGTCCCATCACTCCCGCTTCCTTCCTGTCGTTTTACTGCTCCTCACCCCGTCTTTATCTTCTCCATGTCGGCCACCAATTTGTCACAGGAACTTCCCCCCTCCCCTTTTCGTTTATTCAGTCAGTGACTTCGCCACGCTCACAGCCTCATCAATCCACTCCTCATCCCATCACCTCTTCCTCCCAAATCCCTCACCCTCCTCCCCAAAACCCACATGTATATGGCTATGTGGGAATATCTGAGACACATACATTAGTTTATTCAATGACAACATTATTAGAATTAAAACTATATAAAATACGCAAGACGATATAAAGAACAAATTAAAATACTGTTATTACAATCAATAGCACACTAGATCCCGGGATTGTATCCATGGGCACGTCATGTTATTTCGCCATATATTCTGTGTGCGACAGTGGGCATTGTAAGTCAGTGTCTCACTCCATCCCTGGCGGCCACATTAACCAAGGATTCGCCATTTTAAATCAGCGCGTCCCTCCCTTTCTTGTGCTCACTTCTACCAAAGCCGTCACTCCCTCCCCAGCAGCCATTTCAAGTGAACCGTCGGACATCCCGCATCTCCCGGAAGTTCCGGGAATCGCCCGCATATTGATAGCAGCTCCCTGACGCCCGCATATTATATACAATATCCCGGAAATCGATTTTTGAGAGAGAGAGAGAGAGAGAGAGAGAGAGAGAGAGAGAGAGAGAGAGAGTCAGAGAGTCAGAGAGTGAGAGTGAGAATGAGAGCGAGAGAGTGAGTGAGAGAGAGAGAGAGAGTGAGAGAGGGAGTGAGACAGAGAGAGAGAGCGAGAGAGAGAGAGAGAGCGAGAGAGAGAGAGAGAGAGAGAGAGAGAGAGAGAGAGAGAGAGAGAGAGAGAGAGAGAGAGAGAGCACCATCACAGAGTGTCAAAAAATACAAAACGTACTGCAGCAATGACTTTTCTATTGCCCGTGGGGGGTTAAATCACTGTTGAGGTGAGTTTAACGGGTGTCATTCGTTCATTAGCACAGCTAACGCTATTTAAACTAGCTGGCTGGCCGCTAAGGAGCTACTCTACTGCAGACATCCCACCTCTCCCGGGAGTTCCGGGAGTCTCCCGCAAATTGATGGTGCCTACTTCCCTGAAATGAGATTTTGCAGGGTGGGATTAATTGAGTGATGGAATGGTGCAGACGGAGCTTCACTGTGTGTTTGGCATTGCGAGTGTGTGATGGGACGGTGTGGAGGGAGATTCACTCTGTGTCTGGTCCCGGGTGTGTGTAATCAAATGGTGTGGAATGAGTTTGATTCTGTGCCTGATCCGGGGACTGTGAGGTAGGGTGGTGTGAGCGAGATTCTCTCAACATCAGACCCTGTGACTGTCTGATGAGACTCTGTGAAGGGAGCTCCATTAGACGGTCAAACCTAGTGAGTGTGTGACGTGACGTTGTGGAGGGGATTACACTCTATGTCTGACACAGTAATTTACTGATGGAACGGTATGGAGGGAGATTAATTCTGTGTCTAACCCCGGGTGTGTGTGATGGGACGGTGTAAAGAGAGATTCACTCTGTGTCTGACGCCGGGAGTGTGTGATGGGACAGTGTGGAGGGAGATTCACTCTGTGTCTGACCCCGGGAGTGTGTGATGGGACAGTGTGGAGGGAGATTCACTTTATGTCTAACCCCAAGAGTGTGTGATGGGCCGGATTGGATGGAGATTCACTCTGTGCCTCACACCGGGATTGTGTGATGGGACGGTGTGGAGAGAGATTCACTCTGTGTCTGACCCGGGAGTGTGTTATGGGACGGTGTGGAGGGAGATTCACTCTGTGTCTAACCCCGGGTGTGTGTGATGGGACGGTGTAAAGAGAGATTCACTCTGTGTCTGACCCCGGGAGTGTGTGATGGGACAGTGTGGAGGGAGATTCACTCTGTGTCTGACCCCGGGAGTGTGTGATGGGACGGTGTGGAGGGAGATTCACCCTGTGTCTGACCCCGGGAGTGTGTGATGGGACGGTGTGGGGGGAGATTCACTCTGTGTCTGACCCCGGGAGTGTGTGATGTGACCGTGCGGAGGGAGATTCACTCTGTGTCTGACCCCGGGAGTGTGTGATGGGACGGTGTGGAGGGAGATTCACTCTGTGTCTGAACCCGGGAGTGTGTGATGGGACGGTGTGGAGGGAGATTCACTCTGTGTCTAACCCCGGGTGTGTGTGATGGGACGGTGTAGAGAGAGATTCACTCTGTGTCTGACGCCGGGAGTGTGTGATGGGACAGTGTGGAGGGAGATTCACTCTGTGTCTGACGCCGGGAGTGTGTGATGGGACAGTGTGGAGGGAGATTCACTCTGTGTCTGACCCCAAGAGTGTGTGATGGGCCGGATTGGATGGAGATTCACTCTGTGCCTGACCCCGGGATTGTGTGATGGGACGGTGTGGAGAGAGATTCACTCTGTGCCTGACCCGGGAGTGTGTGATGGGACGGTGTCGAGGGAGATTCACTGTGTCTGACCCCGGGAGTGTGTGATGGGACGGTGTCGAGGGAGATTCACTGTGTCTGACCCCGGGAGTGTGTGATGGGACGGTGTGGAGGAAGCTTCACTCTGTGTCTGACCCCGGGAGTGTATAATGTCATACGGTGGAGGGAGCTTCACTCCGTGTGTAACGTCTGTATTCCATCCCTCATCCGTCTGGTACTCGGGACCTCATGGTCTCACGTGTGATATTATCGTCAATTTCAACTGTCTGCGAGAATCAGGTAGCCAGGAAAGGCCTTTGGTGGAGATGAGATTCTGGGCATCCGACCTCCCTCAGCCTGGAGCTGAGACGCTACTGTGCCAGTGTGAGGAGCTCCGACCCACTGTTGCAGTGCACAGGGTGCGGAGGCAGCAGAAACATCAAATAAAACTCGAGTCCGGCACCACGACAGGAAGTTACAACGGTTTATTGATTTCATCATGGCAAATGTAAATTAAACAATGTGTGAGCTGCTGACGTGGGGGAATAAATAAGCTGCTCCCGACTCACTCACAGTCACACACAATTAACTGACCGAGTGACAATTTAAATAATCAGTCCCGTTTCTCACCGTCACTCTGCATCGGGGAACCGATGATTATAAAATCACACTTCAGGGCCGTGTCCGGGATCGCTGCAGATCCAGGGTCACTGCCGAGCGATTTGTCAATTTAACATCATTATATCGGCCAGGCTGCCGAATGCACCGTCCTCACCAAAGGGAGCAAAAGGATTCTCTCCCGGGATCATCCCCCCCACCCCGTGACACCGGTGTCCCAGACTGAGCCCCGGACCCCGGGCTCTTCCTGTCTGGATAATTCCCCGGGGTGTCCCGTGGGAGTCTCGAACACGCACATCCGGCGGTAGTTGACCAGCCGGACAACAGGCGGAAATACGTCACTGCGGGACCGCTCCGAGCGTCACACAGCGCGAGACCCTAGCCGGTTCCGTTAAAACCGTTGGGAATCAGCCCCTGCGCGTGGCCGTTAAAGGTAACGGCGGGAGTTAAAGGGGAGGGCGGGGAGTCGGCCAAATGTCCGCATCCCGCGGATGTTCACAGATCCACTCTCAGTCCGGGGCTGGGTTCCTGCAGAGATCTCAGTTCCTTCATCCCGGTCTCACTGAACTGATTCCCCATCAGCCTGAAACAGATTGGAGAATAAAGATGAAATAAACGATTACACAACAGTGTCAGTAACAGGGGTCTGGGGTTAATGTTTCAACAACACTCACAGACAAATATCACCAGAAAACCCGCGGATCAGCTGATATTTTATCACATTGAACAATAACACAGACACTCACCTGATCCACTTCAGACTCGGGAGGGTCAGTATGAAGCGGCGGAGAGCGGGGACAGATCGGTCTGTCAGAAAGTTGTATCCCAGGTCCAGCCACGTCAGTGATGGGTTTGTACTGAGAGTGGAGGAGAGATACTCGGCACCAGAATCTGTGAGACTGACATTGACCAGCCTGGAGATGAGATAGAGTGAGGGTGAAGGACACAGAGAGACAGGAGACGGTACAAATCCCCAGTGTTTATCATTAACACAATTACTGATCACATTAATGTTCAGTGTCAGACACCAAGTGTCTGTAAACACAATCTCCCACAGTCTGGTACTTACCACAGTTTCTGTATTTTACACTCCGTGTTCCTCAGAGCCTCAGACACCAGTTTCACCCCTGTATCACCCAGTTTATTAACACTCAGGTCCAGCTCCGTCAGTGATGGGTTTGTACTGAGAGCGGAGACGAGATCCTCGGCACCAGAATCTGTGAGACCGACCTGGTTCAGCCTGGAGATGAGAGAGAGTGAGGGTGAAGGACACAGAGAGACAGGAGACGGTACAAATCCCCGGTGTTTATCAGTAACACAATTGCCGATTTTTTTCTTCAGCACGACTGCGCAAGTCGGCCAGTGAGAACAGCGAGAAGAGTTTAAAAGGAAGACAGATTTACAGAGCGAGCGTCAGAGGAGCGCGAGACAGAGTAGGAAGGCTTTGGCTCAACGGGGCTTCGGCGATAAAGGGTCGAGGCGAGGTAGGTTATCTGTTTACAATACAGACAGAGAGTATGTGTGTGAGGCTGGTTTTCTGTGCTCGGTGTCAGATGTGGGAGATCCTGGAGACTCCCGGACTCCCGGACGGCAACATCTGCACCCGGTGTGTCGAGCTGCAGCTCCTTAGGAACCGAGTTAGGGAACTGGAGATGCAGCTCGATGACCTTCGTCTGGTCAGGGAGAGCGAGGAGGTGATAGAGAGGAGTTACAGGCAGGTGGTCACACCGGGACCACGGGAGACTGAAGAAATGGGAAGACTGAAGGAGAGGGAAGGGCAAGAAGCAGGTACTAGTGAATACCCCTGTGGATGTTCCCCTTGACAATAAGTACTCCTGTTCGAGTACTGCTGGAGGGGGGGACGGCCTACGGTGGGGGGAAGTGTGTATTGGGGGTAAGCAACAGTGCCTGTATCTCTGGCAGAGAGTCTGGCCCTGTGGCTCAGAAGGGTAGGGAAAGGAAGAGAGAGGATGGCAGTAGTGATAAGGGACTCTATAATCAGGGGGTCAGACAGGCGATTCTTTGGATGCAGGAAAGAATCTTGGATTGTAGTTTGCCTCCTAGGTGCCAGGGTCTGGGAAGTTCGTGATCACGTCCAAGATATCCTGCAGTGGGAGGGAGAACAGCCAGATGTTGTGGTACATATTGGTACCAGTGACATAGGTGGGAAAAGGGAAGAGGTCCTGAAAACAGACTACAAGGAGTTAGGATGGAAGTTGAGAAGCAGGTCCTCAAAGGTAGTGATCTCAGGATTACTGCCTGTGGACCGCGATTAGATTAGGATGAGGTGGAGGATAAACGCGTGGCTGAGGGATTGGAGCAGGAGGCAGGGATTCAGATTTCTGGATCATTGGGACCTCTTTTGGAGCAGGTGTGACCTGTGCAAAAATGACGGGTTGCACTTGAATCCCAGGGGGACCAATATCCTGGCAGCAAGTTTTGCTAAGGCTGTTGCGGAGAGTTTATATAGAATTGCTGGGGGTGGGAAATGAACTGATGTGATGGAGGAGAGGAAGGTTGGCTCACAAATAGAGAGAATTTGGAGAGTGTGAAAGGGAGGATACGCAGGTGATAGAGAAGAGAGGCACTCAGTCCAATGGTTTGAGATGTGTCTATCTCAATGCAAGAAGTATGACGAATAAAACGGATGAGCTTAGAACGTGGATCAGCTCTCGGAGCTGTGATGTGGAGGTCATTACAGAGACTAGGATGGTGCAGGGGCAGGAATGGCTACATCAGCTGTCAGGCTTTAATTGTTTCAGAAAGGACAGGGAGGGAGGCAAAAGAGGTGGGGACCTGGCACTGTTGATCAGAGATAGTGTCACGGCTGCAGAAAAGGAGGACGTCATGGAGGGGTTTTCTAGGGCGTCTCTGTGGGTGGAAGTTAGGAACAGGAAGGGGTCAATAACTACTGGGTGTTTTGTATTGCGTACCCAACAGTAACAGGGATATCGAGGAGCAGATAGGGATACAGATTCTGGAAAGGAGTTTTAATAACAGGGTTGTTGAAGAGTGAGATTTTAATTTCCCAGATATTGATTGGCATTTCCCTAGAGTGAGGGGTTTAGATTGCGTGGAGTTTGTTATTGACACTATATGTAGATAAGCCTACAAGAGGAGAGGCTGTACTTGATCTGGTTTTGGGAAATGAACCTGGCTAGGTGTCAGGTCTCTTAGTGGGAGAGCATTTTGGAGATAATGATCACAGTTCTATCTCTTTTACCATAGCATTAGAGAGGGATAGAAACAGGCAAGTTAGGGAAACCTTTAATAGGAGTAAGGAGAACTATGAGGCTATCAGGCTGGAACTTGTAAGCATAAATTGGAGGAACGGGGATTGGGAAGAGAGATCCCTCGGGAGGAAGGGGTTTGGGGAAGAGAGATCCCACAGGAGGAAGGGGGATGGGAATGAGAGATCCCACAGCAGGATGGAATGGGGAAGGCAGATCCCACAGAAAGAAGGGGGATGGTGATGAGACATCCCACAGGAGGAAGGGGGATGGGGATGAGAGATCCCACAGGACGTAGGGGGATGGGGATGTGATATCCCACAGGAGGAAGGTGGACGCTGAGGAGAGATCCAACAGTTAGAAGGAAGGTGGAGTGGGAACAGACAGCCCAGAGGATGAATGGGGGATGGGGAAGGGAGATCTCACAGTTGGATTGCTACCCATTCCACGTGCTAGTGAGGCTAGAAATAGGAAGATAATGCAGCTAAATACGTGGCTGAGGGGTTGGTGCATGAGGGAGGGGTTCATGTTTCTGGACAATTGGGCTTTCTTCCAGGGGAGGTGCGACCAGTTCGAATTGGACAGTTTGCACCTGAACTGGAGGGGGACGAATATCCTTGCCGGTAGGTGAGCAAGTTCTGCTCCGGAGGTTTTAAACTAGATTGCAGGGGGGGGGGGAACCAGAGTGTTAGAGCAGATAGTGAGGTGGAGGAGGATAAGGGACATGCGAGGACTGCTTGTATAGACAGATATCAAAGGACTGTACATGATAGAAATGTTCTCAGTTGCATCTATTTCCATGCAAGGAGTATTGCAGGTAAGGCAGATGAGTTTAGATCGTGGATTGGCACGATGATATCGACATTATTGCTATTAGTAAGACTTGGTTTGCAGGAGGGGCAGGACTGGCAGCTTCATGTTCTGGGTCTCCATTGTTCCAGACGAGATAGGGGGTAGGGATGAAAGTGGGAGGAGTGGCATTACCAGTCAGGGAGAATATCACAGCTGTGCGTAGACGGGACAGCCCGGAGGGTTCGTCTACAGAGGCCATATGGGTGGAGCTGAGGAACGGGGAAAGTGTGAGCACACTAATAGGGTTGTATTATAGACCGCCCAGTAGTCAGAGAGAATCGGAGGAGCAAATCTGTAGAAAGTTAGCAGACCGATGTAAGAAACAGAAAGTTGTAGTCGTAGGGGATTTTAACTTTCCACATATTGACGGGGACGCCAACTCTGAGAAAGGGTTAGATGGCATGAAGTTTTTCAAATGTGTTTCAGGAAAGTTTTCTAAATCAATATATTGAGGTACCAAGGAGAGAGGGTGCAGTACCTGATCTCCTATTACGGAACCAGACAGGTCAGGTGACAGAAGTATGTGTTGGTGAACATTTTGGGTCCAGTGACCATAATGTAATTAGTTTCAAGATAATTATGGATAAGGATGGGACTGGTCCACCAGTTAAGTTTCTGGATTGGAGAAGGGCCAATCTTGTGCAAATGGGAGAGTATCTGGGAACAGTGGATTGGCATAATTTTTTTTCTGGCAAGGATGTGTTCAGTAAGTGGAACGCCTTCAAGGGTGAAATTTTGTGAGTGCAGAGTTTGCATGTTCCTGTCAGGATTAAAGGCAAAGTTAACAGGCATAGGGAACCTTGGTTGTCAAGGGATATTGGCGATCTGCTTAAGTAGGTGTTTAGCAGGTATAGGCAACAGGGAAGAAATGAGATACTTGAAGAGTACAGAAAATGCAAGGGAATACTAAAGAAGGAAATCAGGAAGGGAAAAAAGAAGACATGAGGTTGCTATGGCAGATAATGTGAAGGTAAACCCGAAGGGTTTCTACAAGTATATTTAGGGTAAAAGGATAGTAAAGGACAAAATTGGTCCCCTAGAAGATCAGAGTGGTCGTCTCTGTGTGGAGCCTCACGAGATGGGGGAGATCTTAAACAGTTTTTTTTTGCATCAGTGTTTACTCAGGAAACTAGCAGAGCGAATATGGAATTAAGGCAAACCAAAAGTAGTGTCATGGAACATATAGAGATTAAAGAGGAGAATAAAGTTAGATTAAT
This sequence comes from Hypanus sabinus, assembly GCF_030144855.1. Classification (NCBI taxonomy): domain Eukaryota; kingdom Metazoa; phylum Chordata; class Chondrichthyes; order Myliobatiformes; family Dasyatidae; genus Hypanus; species Hypanus sabinus. The sequence continues at coordinate 459,754 of NW_026781240.1, read as the reverse complement.
CCCCCGGGCCTGACATGATATTCCCTCGGACCTTGAGAGAGACTAATGTAGAAATTGCAGGGGCCCTGGCAGAAATATTTAAAACGTCCTCAGCCATGGGTGCGGTGCCGGAGGATTGGAGGGTAGCCCATGTAGTTCCGTTGTTTGAAAAAGGCTTCAAAGTACACCAGGTAATTACAGGCCAGGGAGCCTGACATCAGTAGTAGGTAAATTATTGGAAGATGTTCTGAGAGATCGGATATACAAGGATTTGGACAACCAAGGGCTGATTAAAGATAGTCAGCATGGGTGTGTGTGTGGTAGATCGTGTTTAATGAATCCTGTAGTGTTTTTCGAGGAGGTTACCAAGAATGCATATGTAGGAAAGGCTGTGAATGTTGTCTACATGGACTTTTGTAAGGCCTTTGACAAGGTCCCACATAAGAGGCTAGTCACTAGCCTAAAGGTCACTAGTCTAAAGGTCCAGACACTAGGTATTCATGAAGAGATTGTAAACTGGATTCGAATTGGCTATGTGGGAGAAGACTGAGAGTGGTAGTGGCTGATTACTTCTCAGACTGGAGGCCTGTGACTAGTGGTGTGTCTCAGGGATCTGTGCTGGGACCACTGTTGTTTGTTGTCCATATCAATGATCTAGATGATGATGTGATAAATTGGATCAGCAGGTTTCCGGATGACACTAAGATAGAGGCGTTGTGGACAGCGAGGAAAGCTTTCAAAGCTTGCAGAGGGATATAGACCAATTGGAAAAATGGGCCAGAAAATGGCAGATGGAATTTAATGCAGACAAGTGTGAGGTGTTCCATTTTGGAAGGACAAATCAAGGTACGACATAGATGATAAACGGTAGGGCACTGAGGAGTGCGGAGGAACAAAGTGATCTGGGGGTTCAGATACATAATTCCCTGAAAGTGGCGTCACAGGTAGACAGGGTTGTAAAGAAGGCTTTTGGCATCCTGGCATTCATAAATCAAAGTACTGAGTATACGAGTTAGGATGTTATGGTGAGGTTGTATAAGACATTGGTGAGGTCAAATGTGGAGTATTGTGAGCAGTTCTGTTCACCTAACTATAGGAAGGATATCAGTAAGATTGAAAAAGTGAAAAGAAGATTAGGATGTTGCCAGGTCTTCAGGAGTTGAGTTACAAGGAAAGATTGAACAGGTTAGGACTTTATTCTTTGGAGCGCAGAAGAATACGGGGATATTTCAAGGAGGTTTACAAAACTCTGAGGGGTATAGTCAGGGTAAATGCGAATAGGCTCTTTCCGCATAGATTAGGAGAGATAAAGTACAGTAGTACGGCTTCAGGGTGAAAGGGGAAAGGTTTAGAGGGAATTTCTTCCCAAAAGGTGGTGAGAGTGTGGAACAAGCTGCCATCTGATGTAGAAAATGCGGACTCACTGTTAAGCTTTAAGAATAAATTGGATAGATGCATGGATGGGAGAGGACTGCAGGGTTATGGACTGGGCGCTGGTCAATGGGACAAGCAAAATAAAGTTTCGGTACAGAGCAGAAGGGCCGAAGGGCTTGCTTTCTGTGCTGTAGTGTTCTATGATTTAATGATTCCATGGGGAGGAGAGTTCCCACAGGCAAAAGGGGAATGGGGATGGGGGAGAGAGATCCCAAAGGAGGCAGGGGATGGGGAAGCGAGATCCCAAAGGAGTATGTGGGATTGGGAAGAGAAATCCCACAGGAGAAGGGGGATGGGGAAAAGAGATCCCACAGGAGGAAGGGGAATGGGGAAGAGATCCCTCAGGAGGAAGGGTGACGGGGAAAAGAGATCCCACAGGAGGAAGGGGAATGGGGAAGAGATCCCACAGGAGGAAGGGAGATGGGGAAGAGAGATACCACAGGTGGATGTGGGATTGGTAAGAGAGACCCCACAGGAGGAAGGGGGATGTGGAAGAGAGATCCCACAGGAGGAAGGGGGATGGGGAAGAGAGATACCACAGGAGGAAGGGGGACGGTGAAGAGAGATCCCACAGGAGGAAGGGGGATTGGGAAGAGAGATACCACAGGAGGAAAGGGGATGGGGAAGAGAGATACTACAGGAGGAAGTGGGTTGGGAAGAGAAATTCCACAGGACAACGGGGCATGCCAAAGAGAGATCCGGCAGGAAGAAGTCGATGGGGGAGATGGATCCCACAGGAGGAATGGGTATGGGGAAGACAGTTCCAACAGCAAGAAGGGATGGGAAAGAGAAATCCATAGAAGGAAGGAGGATGGGGAAGAGCGATCTCACAGGATGAAAGGGAGATGGGGAAGAGAGATCCCACGAGGAAGGGGGATGGGGAGGAGAGATCTCACCGGAAGGGGGGGGTGTGTGGAAAAGATATCCCACAGGAGGATGAGGAAAGTGTAATGAGGGATGGGGCCGAGATTCCAAAGAATGGAAGGGGGATTGGGATGAGAGGTCCCACAGGAGGATTCTTAGGGTAAACGATAATCCTACAAGACGAGAGGATGCAGCAATTTTTTGTACTTGTGTGTTGGGTCTGAACAGAGGCCCAGAGGAGATGCGTCCTCGCTCTTTGCGTATCTGGAAGTGAGCAAAGTTACACAGGGGGCAGGGCAGTGGGAGGACAATCTCACAATGGTATTTCTTTCCTTCTCACTGGGACAGTCTGCTGACGGTCTCTTGTCCCTCACTGGGAAGGGGGTGTGAATCTCTGACCCACCTGCTGCAGTCAGTGTCGGTCTGGCTGTCAGTAACAGTGAGAAGGAATATTGTCAATGGACGTGTCACAGGAGGCGAGAAACACGGCCATTCCTGTGATTTACTACCAATGGCAGTTGTTCACTGATCTGATGAAGTCTCCAACATCCCTTCACAAGGAACAACAGAAAACTCCAGTCCTTGGTGAATTACTGACCGACCCCCTGGGCATTTGTCATAATTGTTCACAATTTGATTTACTTCAGATTTACCGAAATTCCTTTGGATTGAAACAACACAATGAGACAGTATCACAGTTCAGAGTGAGAGATAAACCAAGCTACCTCAACACCTGGCACTTGTGCAGCCCGGGTCCCAGCCGCTGGAATCCTTCACACTGAATGTGGCAGTCCTGCAGGTAGAGCTGTTTTATTGTATCACAGAGTCCGATGACATGAGACAGGACCGCGCAGTCAACCGGGGTCAGTGTCATTCCACTGAATGAAAGTGTTCCCACAGATTCCAGTGCGGCCTGAGCCAGTCCACAATTCTGAGACTCAAACAGGTAGTGCAATGTGTTCAGGAGGCTCTTTTTACCAGCTTCACTCCTCGTGTTTCCACTCTGGCGTTTAACCTCCTCCTTCACCCAGTCAATCACCCGGCAGGTTGTTTGATGAGGAAATGGACCCAGAAACTCCTCCAGGCCCCGAGCTGTCATTGGGGAGGAGAGACCAGCAACAAAACGGAGAAATACATCAAATCGCCCATCTGTCGTGTTGTGGGCTCCAGTGAGGAATTTCAGGATATCCCCGGGATGTGGATTCAGGAATTGTGCGACTGCAGCTACAAACTCTTGGATGGTGAGGTGTGGGAATGTGTACACCACGCTCCGGGCAGAATCCTCTCTCTCCAAAAGCTCCATCAGGAACCCGGACAGGAACTGGGAAGGCTGCAGATTGTAGCTGATCAAATCTCCGTCTGTAAACACAATCTTCCTCTCGGACACTCCTCTGAAGGCCATCTGACCAACCCTGTGTAACACATCACGGGGGTTCTCAATCTCACGGCCGTGGTTTTTCAGGATGTTGTAAATATAGTAGGAATACAGCTGGGTGATGGTCTTGGGAACTCGCTGCGGGTCCCTGACTCTTTGTGTGAAGAAGGGGCCCAGTGCCAGAGCGAGGATCCAGCAGTAGGAGGGGTTGTAGCTCATGGTGTACAGGATCTCGTTCTCCTTCACGTGTTTGAAAACAGCTTCCGCCACCGTCTGATCTTCAAAATACCTGATGAAATATTCCTTCCGTTCCTCACCAACAAATCCCAGGATTTCAGCCCAGACACTGATCTTTGCCTTTTCCAATAAATGTAACGCAGTGGGACGGGTGGTCACCAGCACTGAACACCCTGGGAGCAGCTTGCCCTGGATTAAACTGTACAAAATGTCAGACACCTTGCACTTGGATTCAGGATCTGTGCATGTGTACTGAGTTTCTGTGTCTCTCCGACTGTCAGAAAAATTAATTTGGTCATTGAATTCATCCAATCCATCGAATACGAATAACAGTTCCTCTGTCTGTTTCCAGATCTCTCCCAGCATATTCCCAAAGTAAGGATAATGATCCAGAATCAGTTCTTTCAGGTTTATTCTGCAGTTAATGGAGTTCAAATCCCGGAATTTGAAACTAAAGACAAACTGGAATTGTTGGTATATTTTCCCCGTGGCCCAGTCATAAACAATCTTTTGTACCATTGTTGTTTTCCCGATCCCTGGGACTCCGGCCACTGCTGCAGACATCCCGGATTTGTTTCTAAGGACAAATCTTCCCAATTTTTGAACAAAGCTCTTCTTGAATAACTGATCAGTCCGGATTTTTTCCAGCTTACCACGGAGATCTTTTTCTCTCCACTCCTCGTGGTCTCTGCCTCTTGCCAGCAGCTCATGTTCCACCAGTCTCCAATCTCGAACAGTAGAAATGACCGTGAGCTCAGCGTATCGATCAACCAGCTGGAAAACCTTCACCTTCTCCCTCATCAGGATCGTGTTCACTCTCAGTTTTTCAGTCTGTGTCCGAAGAGTCTCCATGTGTTTTCTTCGAACATCTTATGATGGACAGAAATAGGTTGTCAACGCCTGATCTGATGAACATGGAGCATACAACATATGTTCTTTAAATAAAAAAAAAAAATCTTGTGAAAGACATTGTTTGGGTGAAATTCGGAGATCAGAGATTAGAGTGTCTGAAGATGAATGACGGCCCAGAAACAGTTCTGATCTGACTCTGATCCGCTGTTAAAGGCTCCACTCTCCCCTCTGTTGGTAGTTTGCAGATTCCCCGGTGTTCCAGCGAGCACCAAGTGCACACGTGATTCTGGAGAGGAGAGTGTTGTGTGGAGAGGGTGGTTTCACTGCTTTCACTGCTCAGCTTCTGCTGAACTGTGCAACACCGCAGAGGGTAAGAGTGGGGGTGAGGGGGGCATTTAATTGCTCTACTGACTTTTACTTCTCTCACAATGGAACCCATGTTCTTGACACTCCTTTAGAATTAAGCTGTCAGTACTGAGCCACAGAAAAGGAACATAATTTCAGTTTCCTTTTCCAGGCTGAGCCAGACACGCTGTGACGCACCCCGCACTGGCCTACAGTCTCTAATTCTCTGAGGAGCTAGTACATGAACCCAGGCAATTCCCCGATGATGTGTGGAAGAGCAGGAAGCTGAAGAGGATGTCAGCGGTAATAGGGAACTCTAAAGTCAGGAGGGCAGGCAGGCAATTCTGTGGACACCGATGGCACTTTGCCTCTCAGGTGCCATTGTCCGAAATGTTTCTGGACGCGTCCACAATATACTGAGAAGGGAGGTTGAGCAGAAGTCGTGGCAAACGTTGGTCAAAACGACATAGGAAGAGAAAAGGGAGGAGGTTTGGAAAACAGAACACAGGGGGTTAGGAAAAAAGCTGAGAAGCAGGAGCTCAAAAGTAGTGATCTCAGGATTGCTGCCTGTACCACCCGACAGTGGCAATAGGAATAGAATGAGGTGGCAGAGAAATGTGTGGCGGAGCATTTGGAGCAGAGGGCAGGAATTCAGATTTCTGGATAATTGGGACCACTTCCGGGGTAGGTAGGACCAGTACAAAAGGCACGGGTTGCACGTGAATCCGATGAGGACCAATATTCTTACGGGCAAATTTACTGGAGCTGTTGGAAGTGTTTTAAACTAAAATGGCAGGGGGACTGGAACTAGGACGATAAAGCTGTGGATGAACCAGCAGTTTTTACAAGTAGATGATGGGTTTAACATGAAGGTAAGGAAGGACAAGCCAATGACTGGGTTCAAATACAAACAGGGCAAAGTGTTAAATTGTACTGCATAGACAACATTCAAAAGGGTGGAGATGCAGGACTAAACGCATTGTATTTAAATACGCGCAGCATTCAGAATAAGGTGGACGAACTTTTGGCGCAATTGGAGTTTGGTCGGTATGATGTAGTGGGCATCACTGAGTCGTGGCTGAAAGAAGACCATAGCTGTGTGCTTAACTTTAAAAGATTTACATCTTATCGAACGGACAGGCAGGAAGCCATAGGCGTTGGTGATGTGGCTGTGCTGGTTTGAGGTGGAATCACATCTGTAGATAGAGGTGACATAGGCTTAGAGAATGATGAAGCTTTGTGGGTGGAGATAGGAAACTGTAAGAGTTAAAAAAAAACTTTATAGGGACCCTATATTGGCCTGAAAATAGCGAATGTGTGGGGTTGAGATTGCAAAGGGAATTGGAAAAGGCGTGTGTTAAAGCCAATGACGCAGTTGTAATGAAGGACTTCAATGTGCACGGGGAATAAGAAAATCAAACAAACGTCAGGAGTCCGATCGCAAGAGAGGGAATTTATTGAATTCCCACGAGATTGCTTTTTAGAGCAGCTGGTGCTTGAGACGACTCAGTGAAAGGCTATCTTTGATTGGGTGTTGTGTAATAGCCCGGATCTTATGAGGGAGCTTAATGAAAAAGGACCATTAAGAGGTAGTGATCATAATATGAGTGAATTCATAATTCAGTTTGAGAGGGAGAGGCATAATTTACAGTATCAGTATTGCAATGGAATAAAGCCAATTACAGAGGCACGAGAGAGTAGCTTTCCCAGGTAGATTGGAGAAAGATACGAACGGAGATGGCTGAAGCTTCTGGGAATAGGTCTCAAGTTGCAGGATGGATACGGCCCATGGAGGAAGAAGTTCTCAAGTGACACGTGTAGGCAACCATGGGTGACAATGGAAGTTAAGGATTGCATAAAAGCCAGGGAAAGGGCATACAAGATAACAATAGTCAACTAAAAAAACTATAAGTAGGGAAAAGATGAAATATGAGGGCAGAAAACCCATTAATATAAAACAGGATAATAAACAGTTTTTTTCAGTTATATAAAGATTAAAAGGGAGGTGAGAGTCCATGCTGGAACATTGGATAATGTGCACTCTGCATATATCTTCACTGTTCCAGACGCTAGCAGTCTGCGAGTGACAGGCAGTAGGAGTGACTGCCATTGCTATCACAAAGGAAAAACATCTCGGCATACTGCAGCTCACCTGGGCCAGATGGACTGCATCCCAGAGATCTGAGAGAGGTTGCTGAAGAGATGACGGATGGATTGGTCATGATCTTTGAAGAATGACTTTATTCGGGCATGGTCCCGGAGGACTGGAAGATAGCAATTGTCACTCTACTCTTTAAGAAGGGAGGAAGGCAAAAGAAGGAACATTATAGGCCAATTAGCCAATCCTCAGCGACTGGGAAAGAGTTGGAGTCTCTTATTAAGGTTGAGATTTCGAGGTGCTTGGAGACTAATGACAATAGAAGTTAGCATGGTTTCTGTCAGAATTCATCATGCAGTAAGAAGCAGGGTGACAAAAGAGTCAGTGGATGCCATTTACTTGGATTTTCAGAAGGCATTTGATAAGCTGCCGCACAGGAGTCTCCTTAACCAGATAAAAATCTATGACATCACAGGAAAGATACTGTTATGTGCAGTGGAATTGCTGACAGGCAGCAGACAGCGAGTGGGAATAAAAGGGGCCTTTTCTGATTGGCTGCCAGTGACTGGTGGTGTTCCGCAGGGATCAGTATTGGGACCACTGACTTTCAGATTTCTAGTCAGTGATTTAGATGATGGAATGAATGGATTTGTGGCAAAATTTGCGGATGATACAAAGATAGCTGGAGGAGTCGGTAGTGCGATTGCAGCAGGACTGAGGCAATTTGGAAAAATGGGCAAAATGGTGGCAGATGGAATACAGTGTTGGAAATGCATGATAATGCATTTTGGTGAAAGGAGCGGACTATTATCTAAATGGGCAGAAGGTCCAAGAATCAGAGGTGTAGAGCGACTTCAGAGGGACCTCGAAGCCTCGAGCAAAACTCACAGAAGATTAAAGGTCAAGTCTGTGGTAAAGGCGGCAAAAAAGAGAATCGAATATAAATGCTGAGCCTTTACAAGACTGTATAGTCAGGCTGCACTACAGGAGTGTTGTCAACAGCTTTTCAGTACCTCGGAAAAGATGTGTGGTCATTAGAGAGAGTCCCGAGGAGATTCAAAAGGATGATTCCAGGAATGAAGGGGTTAACAAATGATGCATGTTTTGGCAACTTTGGGCCTGTACTCACTGGAATTTTAAGGAATGCAAAGGAATCTCTTTTAAACCTGCAGAATGTTGAAAGGATCAGATAGGGTAGATGTGGAAAGGATGTTTCCTGTGGTAGGTGCATCCAGAACTAAGGGCCAGGGCCTCAAAATTGAGGGGCGATCCTTTACAACAGGTAAGGAGGACTCTTTGAGCCAGAGAATAATGTCTGTCTGTAAGGCTCTGCCTCAGACTGCAGTGGAGGCCGAACCATGGATGTAATGAAGGCAGAAGTTCCTGATCGGTCAGGGCATCAAAGGATATGGCGAGAAGGCAGGTGAATGGTGTTGCGTGGAATCCGGGATCAGCCATGATGGAATGGCGGAGCAGACTGAATGGCTGAATGGCCGAATTCTGCTCCCATGTCATGTTCGTATGGAGGAATAACAACAAATCTCTGCTCCACTTTGGATCGGTGGTGTGAGATTTCCCTTGCTGGAGTTGGATGTTCTAATTGGAATGGTTTGGCTTCAGTTTTGTCAAATCTCCAGATATTCGGCCCTACAGAAAAGGTGTTGTGACAAATGCAAATTGCTTCGTGTCCTCCAGCCACAGCAACAAAAACCTGTCTCCCAGACTCTGACAGTCTCTAAACAGGCCTCTAAAGAGACGTATTCAGACTCTCAGTGTGAAATACAGACTTTGAGATTTCCGTTCCATCACTTACCTTCCAGATGCTTGGGCATTTCAGACAAACCCCGCTCAGTGTCCATGTAGGCGAACTGGCCGTCACCTGTTCAAACAGATTAACCTGCATGAAGTCTGTTCTGTGTAATACTGTAAATTCATCAGCATTTACATCTGTAACACGCAGTGTATTGTTCACCATACCTCGCTCCCGTATTTCATTCAATATTCTACTCAGCTTCGGTAAGTGGTGATGTAGTTTCACAAAGGATTCCCACATCACCATCCGGGCCCCGGAGCCCTTCTCCATCACCAGATCCAGGAGGAGTTTGGAAGCGCCCGCTCGGTTTCCCTTCTCCGCGAGCTCAGTCACGCTCTGCAATGAACAATGGGGAATATATTGAGGAGCAGAGGGATGGGTACAAATCAACCCTGAACATGGACTGACCCAGCACATTCTGCTCGTCACAGATCACTGACAGCCATTGAATTGTTCGTAGTAGGAAAAAGAATTTAAAAGAAGTTAGCATGGCCAGTGATGACTTTCAGAACGCCACAGATTGCGGGGTACTTATCCACTTGGCAAGGATTAAACGGAGCTGTCATAGTGTGAGTGAGCCAGAGATAAAGTAGGTTATTGAGGCTTTGTGTCAGAGAGGGTTCAGTGAGGAGAGGCGGAGGCTTTAGGTAGATCTTGGGTAATATTTCCTTTATCTTTTCACAGTTAGAGCAGTGGGAGAGCCAGGCAGGATAGTGGGATGCGGTTCCTACAGGATGCGGCAAGACAGGGAGACATTGAGTGTCCCCGATAACTACACCTTCAGGAATTTCATCCAGCTGCAGCTTAATACAGAATGTGCTGAGGAATCGGAGCTGGAGCTGGGTGAACTCAGGATCATTCCGGAGGCTGAGAGATTGACTGACAGGCTATACAGGGAGGGAGCTATACGCAAGGGGCAGGACGCAGGGAACTGGGTGACTGTCAGGAGAGGGACGGGAACAGGCAGCCACTACAGGAAACTCCTTGTAACAGGGATACGGCTTTCTGTTTCGGGGTATGGCCTCGCAGATGAAAGCCACAGTGATTATGCCTCTGGCTCTGAGTTCGGCTTTGTGACTCGGAAGGGATGAGAAGTGCTGAGCTGCACTGACAGGGGGAGTTCAATGGTGAGGAGAACAGACTGGAGATTCTATTTACGAGAACAGGATTTTTGGATGGTGTCTTGCCAAGGTCAGTGATACCTCGTATCGACTCCGAAACTTTCTTAAGGGCAGCATGAGCAGGTCTTGGTCCACGTTGGTACCAATGACAAGAGTAGGAAGTGTGATGAGATTCTGCAAAGTGATACAGATCCAAAATTTCTTGGAAGTGTTGTCGAAGGTAGATGGCGTTGTAAAGCTTTTTGGACATGGGGCTTCATAAATCAAAATATTGAATACAGACTTTGGGATATTATGTCGAAGTTGATGTTGCAGAGGCTAATTTGAAGCAATGTGTACACCTACCTCCGGGAAGTATATCAATAAGATTGAACGAATGCAGAATAAAATACAGATTGTTAGCAGGAGTTGAGGATCTGAGATATAGAGGAAGTGTGAATAGGCTAGGACATTATTCCATAGAGTGTCGGAGGACTATGAGAGATGTGAAAGAGATATACACGTTTATAAAAGGTATACAGAGAGTTATTGCGAAAATGCATTTATTACTGAGGTTGAGTGAGACTGGAATTAGAGATCATTCGGTAATGATGACAGTTGAATGGTAATATGAGGGGGAACTTGTTCACTCAGAGGTTGCTGAAGAGCGCGCAACGTGCTGCCATCTTAATTGTCGATGTACATTCGAGTTGATTATTTAAGATCAGTTTGGATAAGTTCATCCAATGGGGGAGTTTTGGATGTCTCCAGCCCGGGTTCAGATCAATGGGACTATGCAGCTAATAGGTCGGTGTGGACTAGATGGTCAGAAGAGCCTGTTGCTGTAAAATAGGGTTTGATGACTGACTAGGTGAAACTATGGCCGGGTCACTGTTGATTTTCACCAGGGTAATCCCTGGTGAACAGCAGCAGCTTCACCCTTCACTGCCAGGCTCCATGAGGGGTCCAGTGCCGGCCAACAGCTGGAAACTGGCGGTGAGGAGCAGCCAGCAAACTCAGGACTATTGTGCATGTGTGACAGACCAAAGCCGACAGGTGGTATTGTTGAGTAAGAAGTTTTGACTGAAATTGTCGGCTGCCTCACGTGGAATGTCGTGTTCAGTATGGTGTCTGGCTCTTCAATAATATTCATTCTGGGTGGTAATAGGTGAACGCACTCCAGTAGCACGAGGACCATTAAAAAGCTGTTTCTTTGTAATTCTATGTTAGCTGTAGATGTTTGGAATATTTTCAGTGGCACTAATGTTGCACTTCCCATGTTAACAGTATATGCTGTGGTAATTACAAACTCAAATTGGAAGTCACAAGGAACAGAATGTAACAGAAACATGAGGCATGTTGGGATATTGATCAAAAAAAGGGTCAGCAGTTCAAATGAGAGACGATAGTCAGTGTTGCCTGAGTTGAAAATGGGGTTGAAGGTAGACTGAGAATGAGCTGACAAATAAGTCACTATATATTTGATTAGTGGGAATCCCGTGGGTCATCAAGAGAACACAGATTGGTGAATGGCAATTGAGGTCGAACATTGGGAACATGATGAGATGTCAGACTGAGTGGTGTAAAGTGGTTCTCTGTCCACTTGCAATGTCCGTCAAGTATCACATCACTAAATGCATTGTCTGTATCCTAATCTTCCCATAAATGAATGTGATCAGAAAACTGGAGAGAGGCTTGTATTGGTTAATAAAGGTTCAGGGTTTCTGCAGAAGAAAACTCTTTTCTTGATGTTCACCACATGCATTACAGGATTTTCATAGCCCGGAGGCACCGTTACAGTGGTTCTGTCGGTCTGTGACAGATTCAGTAGAATCTACACTCAGTCTATGTTCCTCCCACTTACGTGATACTCTCGCCCGGTGAAGTGATCCTCGCCCATTAACATGAAGCTGACTCCCTCCACACCCTCCTCAATCGCCTGCTCCAGACGCTCCATGTAGAATCTCGTCAACCGGAACAGTTGGTGATCCTCACAATTTGACAGCAAGGCGTAGATGGCGGAGTTCAGATCTGTAGTCGGTCATAGAACATAAAATAGTAGATGTACCATGCGTATGCGGACACGATGCCATTTTAAACCAATCCCATTTTCAGGAACACGGTCAATGTCCCCCGTTCCCAGCCTACTCATGAGTTCAAATGCCTCTCAGACGCTGCTGAGTATCTGTTTCCAGTCCCTCCCTCGGCAGCTCATTCCAGACACCGATCACTCTCTGTGGAAAACCTGCATCGTAAATCCCCTTTAAACTTTACCATCTAAACAGACCTGTTACCTCAGGTTTTTGTGGTGAAACTCGTCTGCACCCTCTACAGACCCTCCACATCATTCTCGATTTGTGCACAATACTGAAATTGTCTCTTAACCAACGCGTATCCAGTTACAGTCTAACCTTAACAAATACCTCAACTCATCGTTAGCACACTACCAATTGTGTTGCCACCTTCAGGGAGCTGGGCACATCCATCACAAGACCCGACAGTACATCAATCTTATTATCAATCCCAACATTCACCGTGCACATTGCGCGCGAATTTGACCTCTCAAAATGCAACTTCTCACATTTGCCTGAATTATTTGTACTTGGTGACTCTCTGTTCCTATTTCTAACTGGATGCCGAACACTTTGACAACAGTCCCAAATTTATTCAACTCCTCCAACTCTGTAAATCAACGAATAAGTCCACCCAGTATATCATATGATTAACCTGTTTGATTCACACACACGACGCATGGTGAAACAATGATCCTTGCAGACACTACTGGTCAAGGACCTTCAGCCAGAACAACGCTCCTCTCGTGCTGACTCCATTTTATGTACCCAAGGCGACTTTGAAATCAACTTACAGATCCTCAGCACGAAACGCGAAGGTTATTTTTTTCACTATAGGTGCTTCCTGACCTGCTGAGTTCCTCCAGCATTTTGTACGGTGCCCTCTCCACTTATTATTTTGTTTTACTTTAATCCTATTCGCCAAGGACATTTCATTGCTTCAGTAGCATCCCCCCCCCCCCACCCCAGATTCCCTGTGTACAATTTCTCTTGTTCACTGTCTCCTGCACCCAGCCCGTCCTCCCTCAATATAACGTTCTTTAACTCGGCCACAGAAAACAAACACCGGGAACTCCCCTCACCTCCATTGTGCAACAACCCGTTAATCTGGGGAGAATTCACCATTGCCCTTCCAAACAGAAAACAACATCTGTTTCTCTCACTGGCTATCGGAGGCATTTCCCACATCAGAGTGTACCAAATGCTGACAGAAATTCTATCTGTTCCCTCGACTGTTACATTGCCCGCTGTTGTATTCCTATCTGAGTGTTACCCACTCCCACCTTATTCAGGGGCTCCTTCTCCTTTCACTCAGGTGAAGATTTGTGTGGTGAGGGGAGCGATTCGATCATTCCCCTCGTTAGGTCCTTGCGCTGGAGCTGGTGAATTGTTCCAATGCTCATGGACTCTTTACCAGTTGGAACAATGACTCCGTTTGATGGTACCTTCTCTCTGCCCCTTTATCTCCCAAGTTTATCCCTCTGAATTATTGACGATTTGATTACACGTATACCATGATGACAGAGTTTTAATGAGAAAGAGCCCAGTGAACATACCCGTGTCCATTCTGACTCTGACTGACGTTGGTTGATTATCGTCTGTTTGTCTGACGTCCGGGTGGAAGCACGCCCCACCTGCTGGCAATGACCTGAATTACACAAATAAAAAAGTATGATTCAGTTACTCTGTCCTTCAAATATAAAACACTTATGTAAGGTCACTGCTCATCTCCGACATTCCATGGAGTAAATGGAAATCGGTACAAAGACCTCCAACTAAACACAAAGTTCAAAAAGATAGCAAGGAAATATAAGGAAACTTACTTAAAGGAGCAATGCACTGAAGCTGAAGAAGCCAACAGAATTGTAAAAAACAGACATCTGTTGCAGAAGATTAGAGAAATCAAAGGAACATTTCATGTAAAATGTCATAGGAAATGACAAAGAAGGGAAGGACCTTACAGAAGCAAAGGACATCAAAGGGAGTTGCCAGGAACACTCAGAAGAATTGCAGAAAGATCCAACAGCGAAGACATTAGCAATGACTCCCTCAGCGATCTAGAGCCAGACATTCTGGAAAGTGAAGTCGAATGGGTGATAGAAAACATTGCCAATAATAAGGCTGCAGGATGTGATAGGATTTCAGTAAAATTGTTGAAAATTCTAAAAGGTGATGCTGTAAAAGTGTTGCATGCAATTTTCCAGCAGATCTGGAAAAATATAAACAACAATGACTTTTAGGCTGGATTAAGATCCGTTTTTATCCCAATACCCAAGAACGGAAATGTAAAGTATTGTTCAAATTACCGATTTTTTTTCACGTGCTAGAAAGGTAAAGCTAAAGATTGTGCAAGCAAGACCCGAGCAATATATGGAACACGAACTGCCAGATAGAAGCTGCTTTTAGAAGAGACAGAGGCACCAGAGACCAAATTGCTAACCTACGCTGGATAATGGAGAAATCGCGAGAATTTCAGAAAAGTATTTATCTATGTTTTATTGACTACTCGAAAACCTTCAGCAGTGCGGTCCATAATAAACTATGGCAAATCCTTAAAGAAATGGGAATACCGTTACATCTGTTCTGCCTTATGAGAAACGTGTACAAAGATCAAGAAGCAACAGTTAGAACGACACAGAACAACAAACTGGTTCAAGATTTGGAAAGGAGTATGAGCAGGCTGCATATTGTCACCCTGCTTATTTAATCTATATGCTGAGCATATGAGGAATGCTGGTCGAGAGGACTCAAAATGTTGCAGTGAAAATTTCCAGACAGAATATTAACAACCTCAGATATGCAGGTGATTCTATTCTAATGGCTGAAAGTGAGGAGGATCTGAAGAAGCTTCTAATGAAAATGAAAGAAGAATGTTGAAAGCTGGCTTCTTGCTCAATATTAAGAAAACCAGCCAGTCCTATTAACTTTGTGGTAATAAATGGAAAGGAAGTGGAAGCAGAGACGGATTTTTTCTTCCGTGGTTCAAAGATTTCTATAGATGGTAAATGTAATAGCCTTTTCAAATTTATTGGGTAGGAGAGCTATTTTGTTGCATTGGAAGGATCCTAATTCACCTACTGCTTTTTTCTGGCTCTCCTCCATTATGCTTTGTTTAAACTTGGAGAAAATTAGAAGTCGGACGTTCGATACATCTTTCAAATTTGAACAAAGCTGGCCACCTTTTATTCAATATTTTCATAAGATCTAAGTTCTTTACTTTTCTTTTTTTTTTGTTGTTTTCTTTCTTTTCTTTCTCTCTCCGTGAAGTTTCAGATTTGACCAGAAGGACGTTTTCCTCTTTTTTTGTAATCTTGTCCTCAAATGGACTGACCAGTCCCCCCCCTTTTTTTTTGTTTTAGGTTAGTTTAGTGTTTTTTTCTCTCCTATAAATAGAACATTTCCAGTCTTTTTTTGTATGAATTGTCAAGAGGAGTTGTGGTTCTCTGTTTATATATAATAGCCTAATATTATATTACACATGATTTTGACAGTGTATATCATTTTCTATTTTGTACATTTATTCTATTAGGTATTTGATATAACTTCACCGCTGATTTGTATCTATTCATATAAATTTTTTAATCAATAAAGAAAGATTGAAAATGATGGTAAATGCAGCGTATTAAATGGCAGTTGCTTCTGGGGAGGGCAGTAATTTCAAATTTAGATAAAATACTGAAGTGCAGAGACATAACATAAGGACTGTAGAGTCAAGTATATAGTATTTCCAGTTGTGGTGTAAGGCTGTGAGAGCTGGACTATTAGTAAGGCTGAATACAAAATAATCAACGCCTCTGAACTTGGATGTTGGGGGAAAGTGTTCGTTGGACAGCAAGAAGATCGAACAAGTCAATACTTGGAGAAATACGCCAGACTTCTCACTAGGAAGCTTGAAAAGCTCAATTATTTTGACCACATCATGAGGGGGCAGGATTCTTTGGAGACGACTCTCATGTTCGGTAAAACAGAAGGCAAAAGAAGGAGAGGATGACAGAAGCTACAATGGATAGATAATATTATTCAGGAAATGCCTATGCCCTTGGGGTATCTTAGAGAGGCAGTTTCGAGTAAGGAGGCTGTTGTATTTGGCTGTGTTCATGTGTTTCATGTATGTTTTGAATGACTATTAAACTTGAACATAAATTGGACAATGATTGTATCATAAACAATAAAAAAAGAATGAATTTACATGTTTTCAGTCAATAACAGACTTGAAAATGTTGCATTTTGTCCCTACTGCAGACAGGGAGCAATCATACTCCAAGCATCTGACCACACAACACCCACTGGGACAGCCTGCTGGTCCAAGGTGGGTCTATTTACTCTGCTGTTTAAACCCAGACACCTCAAACAAAAGGCAGCCACCGGTTCCCTCCAGCCCACCGTGTCAGATAGTAAGATCGTGACTTGCTGTCAAAATCACTCCGTCTCCGCACTTGCAGGCAACACTTTATCGGTGTCCACTAAAAATATGCTGAAGCCTTCTCCATCCTTGCTCATTCTGAGGAGATAAACCCCCTGAACTCCCACTTCAATCCATTGCCCTGACAGCTCCGCCAACTCCTTGCTAAGGAAACTCCTTAATAACGAAACCCATATCTCCATTGGTTGGTATACTAAATTGGTATTTGGTGTCTCCAATGAGAGACAAGTAAATGTCACGTCACTTCACGAGAGATACCGGGCACGCGCAGCATGCTTAAATCTTCTCAACGTCAGACCGAGGGTGACGAATTTCCGCGAGAGGGCGCGCGTGGGCAGTGGGCGGGGCGGTGAGCTGTCGAGTGCGGTAGATGGGGAGACTGTCGAGTCAGTAACAGGGAGCGGGGAGCGCGTCCCTCGGTCCCGTACAATGCGGACCAGCTCACCGAGTGTGTCATGGTCGATCCGCAACCTGCTGGGATACAACATTAACACACAAATCTCGATGTATGTACTTAATCAATGTATGGTTTCTTTTCACATGCATAATATAATTATTATGCAGAACTTATCCTGACAGCACTTCAGTAGATCTGGAATGATTGCAACTGGCACTTCTACATTTATTCAGTCTCACTCCAGCTATTTCCTATCTTCCTTGGTACAGAAATGTAATGTCTCAAGGAGCAGTGTTTGGGTAAATGAGACTCACCGAACTTTCTCCTGACTGAATTAATGGAAACTCCGAGTCAGAAGGGTTCTGTCGAATTGATGATCTCCGTTCTCGGGCTGGTTCACTTGTTGCTGTTCCCTTGTTTTCAGTTGTGGTTTGCATCCAGTTGTGGGCGTCTCTTCCAATAAATCTCTCACCACAGGTCTAACTTCAACGAAAGAAGTAATGAATTATGTTACTAAAACAAACGAGAACAAAGCGTTAACCTGACATTTAAATTTTGAACGCATATGTCATGATCCGAGTGAAGAAATCAGTAACTGTCCCTCAAACTTTACAAAACCTGATATGGGATACAAAGGAACACAGACAAAATGCTGGAGGAACTCATCAGGCCAGGCAGCATCTGGATGTCAACGTTCCTCTCTTCCAGCTGCTTAGTTCCTCCAGCGTTTTGTGGCTGTTGCTTGGATTTCCAGCATCTGAAGATTTTCTCTTGCTCGTGATGGAATACAAGGAAGTCATCATTCAGTCATAGTATAAGATACAAGTCATAATTTATAACAGGAGAATTATGTGATAAAGTCATTCTAGTCTGCTCTATAATCAATCATGGAGGATTACTTTACAACACCGTATTCTTGCTTCCTGCTATAATTCTCAACCTATTTGTCAATCCAGAACATGAATATACCCAAAGATAGCCTCCACCACTGTTTGTGGTGATAAATTCCACAGATCAAACAACCTTTGGCTGAAGTAATGTCTCTCATCTCAGTTTGAAAGTGAAGTTTCTTTATCCTGAGGCAGCACTCTCAGATCCCAGACTCTCCGTCTAATCCAGACATACTCTCCATTCCCAATGTATCCAGGCTTGTTGTTATTCAGTTGGTGTAAATAATCACTGCCGCCCCAACTTCACCCCACCTGCAACAACCCTAGATTTTACGGGGGCGGGGGTTGATTTATTTTTCAGCTGGTCTGGCACACCATTGTGGACGAAGGGCCTGTTCCTGTGATGTACTGTTCCATGTTCTGTTCCATCTCCAGCATCTTGAGTTTCTGTTTGACTCCCACTGGCAGATAGACAGGTGAGAATGAGGGGGAACTTCAAAACGTGAATTGATTTCTGAAACCCCGGTCTATGTCTACTGGTGCAAATTTAATCACAGCCTCTCTCTGTGAGGGATGGAATGGGAACTCATTCTCTGCTTTGCTTCCAAAGAGACTTCAGAACCAAACATCTGAGCACAGAACAGAAATACTCGCTCAACTTCTCATAAACCCTGACAACTTGATTCCCTGATTCACTTTATCTGATTTAGACATGGGTGGTGTCCCAGGATCCAACCTCAGAGGGTCACAGCCCGCACATCTTTTCCACATCTCTCACTGGGTGTTCCCGCATCTCACACTGAGAGATTCACGCTACCAATATCCAGCCACCTGAGACGTCTGCTTCATTGCGGAAGGAGGAACATCCAGCCGCATCTGAAAAAGCACCAACGTGGACCGAAGCCCAAACACTGCCAGTCCCATATTCCTGGAAACCACATCCCAAGATTGTACCTGAAGCACCAACTCTCCCAGGGCTCTTTGCTGCTGGTAATATGCGGCAGCGTCTCAGCTAATCCCAGTTCATAAAACTTACACTCCCACACCAACCCGTGACAGAACTGGAGCCTGATGATCCTTTTTCTAGACGGGGATTTGCTCTAAAACATGGGCCTTGGACCACAAAGAGGGTGCTGATACATTTTAGCTTGTTCCCACAGTTTCATTGAACACAGTTGTTCATTATTTTATTGAGTGCGGAGTAGCCCAGGTCAATTAGTAGCCATTTTCCCCGTCGGGTAACAGGAAGAAAATGTTTTAAATATGAAATTGAAAATATAGCACTGGAAACTCAGTGCAGGAGATTTCATTTTGTTCTTTTGATGCAGAAACGATTGACTGACTGCAAGATGTGTGACACCCAGAACAGAATTGCATAGATGCAATCCCTACAATCATCTTCATTCCATCCCGAACAGTAAATAGACAATAGACAATGGGGCAGAAGTAGACCAATCGGTTCTTTGAGCCTACACCGCCATTTAGAGATCATGGCTGATCATTAACTATCAATACCCGGTACCTGCCTTGTCCCCATAACCCTTGATTCCCCTATCTATATGATACCTATCTAGCTCCTTCTTGAAAGCATCCAGAGAATTGGCCTCCACTACCTTCCGAGGCAGTGCATTCCAGACCCCCACAACTCTCTGGGAGAAGAAGTTTTTCCTTATAGTTAAGGAACGAATTTCCTAAATGACCTACCCCTTATGCTCAAACCATGCCTTCTTGTACTGTACTCTCCCAGCATCTGGAACATATTTCCTGCCTCTATCTTGTCCAATCCCTTAATAATCTTATTTGTTGCAATCAAATCCCCTCTAAATCTCAGTAATTCCAGCGTATACAAGCCCAGTCTCTCTAACCTCCCTGCGTAAGACAGTCCGGACATCCCAGGAATTAACCTTGTGAATCTACACTGCCTTCCTCCAGAGCCAGGATGTCCTTCCTTAACCCTGGAGACCAAAACTGTACACAATACTCCAGGTGTGGTCTCACCAGGGCCCTGTACAAATGCAAAAGGACATCCTTGCTCTTGTACTCATTCCCCTTTGTAATAAAGGCCAACATTCCATTAGCCTTCTTCACTGCCTGCTGCACTTGCTCATTCACCTTCAGTGACTGATGAACAACGACTCCTAGATCTTCTTGTATTTCTCCCTGACCTAACTCTACATAGTTCAGATAATAATCTGCCTTCCTGTTCTTACTCCCAAAGTGGATAACCTCACACTTATTCACATTAAACGTCATCTGTCAAGTATATGCCCACACACCCAGACTATCCAAGTCATCCTGAATTCTCCTAACATCCTCATCACATGTCACACTGCCACCCAGCTTAGTATCATTAGCAAATGCTGAAAGCATCCTCGTATCTGAGGCCACTGTCTCTCCGCTGAGAGTCAGCAACCAGAGAGTGATAAACATGTTCAACACTCTCTGCAGCTCTGGTGAGCTGTTGCCCTGGTGACGGAGGAAGTGGCACGCAAAGATAACCGAGCGTGGAAATTACAAACTCGGCGTGACATGTTCTCGGTTTCATTGCAACAAAATTAAACTGAACATTCAGCCATTTTGTAATGGTGATACTAAAATTTCACTGGTTGTTTTTACCCCTTCGAGGTGCATTCCGTAAATTTCATGGTAGTTCCAGCTCTACAGAGCTCTCAGCAGTGCTGACGCTGGTCCAAAATAAAAAGCAGTGCTGGATACGATCTATAAGTTAAATGTAATATAAGTTAGATATGGCCCTTGTGGCTGAAAGGATCAGGGAGTATGCAGGGAAAGCAGGTACAGGGTTCTGAGTTGGATGATCAGCCATGATCATACTGAATGGCGGTGCAGGCTCGAAGGGCCGAATGGCCTACTCCTGCACCTATTTTCTATGTTTCTATGACCTGTCTGCAATAAATGTCGATTATGTGTAGAAGTTTCAATTGAGATTCACAGAGCCCTTACAGCACAGACACAGGACTGTTAAAGTCCATCCAGTCCGTGCCATGTCTGGTGTGGTTCCATCCCCCTGCACCCAGACCACAGCCTCTATACCTCCCTCATCCATGTACCTCCCCAAACATCTCTGAAATACCACAATCAGACCTTCATCTCTTACATCTGCTGGGAACTTGTTCCGCATTCGCACCACCCACTGAGTGAAGTAGTTCTCCCTCATATTACACTTAAATGTGTCACTTTTTGCCCTAAATCCATGATTTTACCTTGGGGTGGGGGGGGGGGGGGAAATGACTAACTGCATTCACGCTATTTATACCATCATAGATTTCTATATCCCTAGCAGGGCTTCCCCACCTAGGGTCCTGCACCTTTCCTTTAATTGTAGTGGCAAATGGCATAAAATAAATTGTAATCCTGCTAGGATACCCCATCATTCCCCTGTATTCCAGGTAATCGAGCTCTAACCTGTTCAACCTATCAATATAATTATTTCCTGAAACAATAGCAATGTCCGCGTAATTTTCCCTACACTCTTTCACGTTTATCGACATCTTTCCTCCAAGTAGCTGGCCAGAACTGCACTCAATTCTGTTTTTTTTTGGATTCTCGGTGTCTTTTACAACTTTAGCATTAATATCCCAGCCCCTCTTCGTAATAGCCTGTTATAATGGTCAATATGTCCTAAACTCTCTTTACAACTCTGGTACTACCTTAAAGGAATTGTGGATCTGTAACACCCACGGCAGGACGATCGGGCTCAAAACAGTTATTTACACCAAGCAGTAAGCCTGATCAACACCTCTACTCACTAACCCACCCTTCACACCCCACCCACTACCAGTTTAACATTTCCTGACAGTTCTAGGCACTCCTCTGTCTAAAGTGACTTTATGGACAGATAGTCAACATCATTCTCCGTAGGTCCAGGCTTTCCTGTGCCAAATGTCACTTTACGGACATAGAATCAATATCAGTCTCATATGTCCAGACACTCCTGTGTCTATTGTCACTTCATGGACTCAGAATTAATGTTAGTCTCATATGGCCAGACACTCCTGTGCCTTTCGTCACTCTACAGACATAGAATCAATATCAGTCTCATATGTCCAGACACTCTTGTGCCTAACGTCACTTCATGGACACAGAATCAATGTCAGTCTCAAATGGCCAGACAATCCTGTGCCTATCGTCACTTTATGGACATACGATCAATCTCACAGACCGGAGAATTGTGCAATATTGCAAAGGGAGAACGGCTGAATCAAAAAATGAAATGAAGTTGAAGGCCATATTAACAACAGCAAAGAAATGCACTAGAAAATTTAAGGAAGTTACTGGAATTAAGAAAACCTCCTCTGCATGATGAATAGGATCAGCAGACGGATCCATCCAAACAGATCCCGATAAAGTATGTGAGAGGTGGATTCAGTATATAGAGCAGCTTTTTGAGATAATAGAGGGGAACCCCCATGTATGAAACACTCTCATTCTGGCCCATCTATTACCAAAGAAGAAATAACTAAAGCAATGAAAACAATGAAACAAGGTAAAGCCACCGGACCTGATGGAATTTTAGTGGAAATGAAACAAGCCCCAGAAGATCTGGGCATGGATATTCATTTTGAAGAGTTTAATGACATATATGAGTCTGATGTATTGCCTGACGATCTCTTGAAATCAGTATTTATAATTCTGCCTAAAATTACTGGAACTATCGAGAGCGAAAGTTATAGAACAATCAGTCTTCTGAGTCGCGGAACAAGGATTTTGTTGAGATTTGTTCTGAGTCAAATCAAAAACAAGTTATGGCCAGTTCATATTCTGAACTGTAATATGAGTTTATGGTGGATAGAAGAACGAGGAACGTAATTTTCATACTACGAATGCTTTCAGAAAGGGCAATTGAATATCAAAACGGTATCTTTTTATGTTTTGTTGATTTCACTAAAGCTTTCGACAAAGTGCAACATGAAAAATTATTTCAAATTCGGAATTAACTAAATATTGACGGAAGGGATATATAACTGCTTCAAAATTTATATTGGAATCAAACAGTGGCGGTAAAAATGATGATAATATAAGCAGATGGACTAAAATTCAAAGGGGAGTTAGACAGAGATGCGTTGCCTCACCTGAATTATTTAATATCTATGCTGAAATGATTCTCAGAGAAACAGACGACCTGGATGGGATAAAAATTGGAGGTGTTTACATCAACCATATAAGATATGCAGACGATACCACCTGAGAGCAAGTGCTGCAGAAGACCTACAAGTCCTCCTGGACAAAGTAGTACAAACAAGTGCAGATTTTGGACTAACCATCAACGGTAAAAAAACAAATATATGGTAATATAAAAGGGGCAGTCTACTCCCAACTGCCAATGGTCCATCGGTAACCAAGAGTTTGAACAAAAGACCAGCTTTAATTAAGTTGGCAGCTTTACATCACAAGATGCTGGAAGGAAAGTAGAAATAAAAACAAGAATTGCCATTGCCAAAACCAACTTCCAAAAAATGAAACCTGTTTTTCCCAACAGACACATTTCTATGACAACAAGGCTTAGGCTACTGAAATGCTACATCTGGTCTATCTTGCTGTGTGCTTCCGAAACTTGGACTGTAAGATCAGAACTCCAAAGAAACTTAGAAGCAACAGAAATGTGTTTTTTTTTAGAATGCTGAAAACATCATATAGAGATAGGTAACTAATGAGACAGTGCTCAAACGTACCCATACGAAAAGGTATTTAATGAGAACATTAAATGTGAGGAAACTTAAATTCTTGGGCCATGTCATCAGAAAGGGAGAAATAGAATACCTTCCATTACAAGGCAGTATACCTGGGAAACGCGGAAGAGGAAGACAAAGAAGAAAATATATGGACACTGTGAAAGAACTAACAGATCTAAGTGTGCGACGGATCATTGACGCTGTGAGGAGTCATTGGATGTGGACACCCATGATCGCCCAAGCGTGTGTAACGCGCAAGTCGCATGCAGAAGAAAAATCAATGTCAGTCTCACATGTCCAGACACTCCTGTGATTAACGTCACCTTATAGACGTACAATAAATCTTTTTAAACTATCATACTTCATGTATTGTGTTTTGTTTATTTTTTCAGAGTGACAATCATTTTGTTCTCCTTTACACTTGTGTACTGTAATGACATCAAACAATTTTGAACCCTGAAACCTGGGTAAAATATCACGACCAACCACATATCTACACTCCCACTTGATTTCATGAACTCCTACAATGTCACCCTCATTCTCCTCTGTACTAAAGATCCAGCTCGGCCAAATTCTTCCTATGACTCGGCCCTCTAGTCCAGACAACATCTTCAGCAATCTGTTCTGCACCCTCTCCAGCTTGATAATATATGTACTACAGTAAGGTGAACACAACGGTACATAATACTCTGTGTAGCCATGTACATTCATATACAAATCAATGTCATGAATAGTAAATTACAGAGGTGTCGACACAGACACACATGTCCCACTCGTCACAGGCCTCCATTCGCTAAAACCATCTTCAATCATCTCCCCCTGCTTCTTGTTGTGAGCCCGGTGTGAATCCACCTCGCCAGCTCCCCTTGACTCCCACGTGACCGAATATTCCGGATCAGCTGCCATGCGGGATCTTGTTACAGACTCTACCAAATTTCAGATGAACAACATCACTGCCCAACTTCACCCAACTGCCCAGTTAACTCTTAAATAATGTCCAAAATACTTGACGGAGATGATGTCCTATTGGACAATGTAGATGGTCATTTCCCCAATAACCAATGCCCAACCGCCCGGGATTTCAGCCTCACTGCAGACTGAGAAAATTCCGATCCCAGCTGTCGAATTACCAACCTGGACTGAAGCCCGTATACTGCCGGTTCCATATCCTCAGAGTCACCGGCCCAATATCATCACCCATACAAAGACGCTTTGGTACCGGTGATTTGCCGAGGTGTTCCTGCCATTTCCGATTCACAGACTAAGGTGGAATTGGAACCGAATGACCCTCTGCCGGGGCCGGTGCACAGGTTGGTTCCCCGGTCTGTATAGAGGATGCGGATACACTTCAGCCTGACCCCAGCAGCTAAACCGAGCACATTTGATGACAACCTTCCTGCTGTGTGGGATCTTGCCCAGCACAGCTGGCTGCCATGTTTCCTGCGTGTAGCAGGAACAAAATGTAAAATTATGAAGTAGGAAATGCTGGGAACTCGGTGCATCAGACTACATCTCTGAATGGAGAAAAGGTGAAAGACCCAGTTCCAAAACTGAGACTGTACAAGATGCTGCAGGTCTGCTGAGCGTTTCCTATATTTTCTCCTGACTTTAAATTTCCTGCAACTGTAGTATTTCTGCCTCTTAATTTTAATGCACTGATAGTAACTGATTGCTACCCTAGCCTGAAAATACCACCCCACCCCAAAAGGTTTGCTAGTTCTCAGTTATTTCAGACCCTGGTGTAAAACATCCCATACAGTCAATGCTCACAGCATCTTTTCCTCCCACTATCATTCTGTTACATTTGCTCCCGAGGTCTCTCTCTCTACGCTGAAAGGCGGTGACCACAGAGCGATAAAAAGTGCAACACTTGCTGCAGCTCTGACGGGCTGTTACCCTGGAAACAGAGGAAGTGGCTCACCGAAAATAACCGAAAAAGGAAATAACAAACTCAACATCAGATGCTATGAGCTCCATTATGACAAAGACAGCTATTTTGTAAAAGTGAAACTAAATTTGAAATGGCTGTTTTTACCCTGCTACATGTTGTGTTCAATTATACCTCTGATATTTCTAGCTATCGAAAAACTAATTTTGGAAAAGATGCAAAAGAAAACTTCACAATGAAGGCAACGTTTGAAAGAAGGATTGTTGAAATATATCGTTGCAGCATTGGGGTTCAGACTGGACAGAGGTTGAACAAGATGGTTGAGATATATCATTGAGGTGGTGGGATACAGACTGGACAGAGGTTGAACAAGATGGTTGATATATATCATTGAGTTGATGGGATACAGACGGGACAGAGATTGAACATGATGGTTGATATATATCATTGTGGTGGTGTGATGCAGACTGGACAGAGGTTGAACAAGATGGTTGATATATATCATTGAGTTGATGGGATAGAGACTGGACAGAGGATGAACAAGATGGTTGAGATATATCATTGAGGTGGTGGGATACAGACTGGACAGAGGTTGAACAAGATGGTTGATATATATCATTGAGGTGGTGGGATAGAGACTGGACAGAGGATGAACAAGATGGTTGAGATATATCATTGAGGTGGTGGGATACAGACTGGACAGAGGTTGAACAAGATGGTTGATATATATCATTGAGGTGGTGGGATACAGGCTGGACAGAGGTTGAACAAGATGGTTGAGATATATCATTGAGGTGGTGGGATACAGGCTGGACAGAGGTTGAACAATGTGGTTGATATATATCATTGAGGTGGTGGGATACAGGCTGGACAGAGGTTGAACAAGATGGGCAGGGGATGGGCAGATGGAGCCAGATGGGAGAAGGGGATGAAGGGCAATCTCTGATGGTCCTGAAATAATAGTACGGGTTAGTAGATAACAGATACCAATATAACAAAACCAGAACAAACAATAAGAATTTTGGTATGTGCCCTTTTCTACTCTACACACTTTATCAAAGCACCGCAGGAAGTATCCCATCCCGATACTTCACATCTTCATACGGCTACTGCTCTTCCTTTAACTGAATGAAATAGCGGAGAACTGTGGACACAGCTGAGCACATCATAGAAACCAACCTCCCCTCCATGGACTCTGTCCATACTTCTCACTGACTCAGTAAAGCAAACAACACAATGAAAGATCCCCACACCGCTGGATATTCTCACTTCTCACCCTCCCATCGGGCCGACGATAAAATAAAACAGAGACATGCCACCAGACTCAAGGACGGTGTCCATTCCGCTGTTAGAAGCGAACAGCGTGATGAGTGGACTCCTGACCTCACAGTCTAAATCGAAGTGACCTTGCACCACATATCTACCTGCACTGCACGTTCTCTGTAACTAGAATGATTTGTTACACATGTCACCTGCCAGCCTTTTCCTTCGCACCCTTCCCCACCTTCTTGATAGGGCCCCTGCCCCTCCTTCTTCAGTCCTGACAAAGGGTCTCGGCCCGAATTTGTTGACTGTTCATTTCCACGGATGCCAGCCGACTTACTGAGTTCCTCCAGCCTTGACCCCAGAATCTGCAGAGTATTTTGTGTTTATGATGATGGTTCCTCTCCTATCTCAGCCACAGGTTTTTCCTCGATTCATTCGTTCTGCTGATCTCTGTTTCCCTTCAGGAAACAGGCTGGTAAATCTCTAAAATAAGCATTCTCTAACCTCTTTGTTAATCCTCTATAGAATTAAATTTCATCTTCTGCTGCCCCGTGTTGCCCAAACCACTCATGTTCCACCCCCGTTACTATTTCCAACTTCCCACCTCCCCCCTTTTTGTAATGGGGAGGCTAAAATTCCAGTGGCAGTTTTAACCCTGTCTCGAGGTGCATGCAGTAAATATATTGGTAATTCCATCTCTACAGAGCTTCCAGCAGTGCAGAAGCTGATCCAGAATCAAAACACTTTGTTGGATGTGGCCTGTCTGTTCTAAATATCAGCTGTGGGGTATTTACAAAGGGCATCACACAATGCATTGTGGTGATAACCATGAAGTTCCCTTCTTGGGTAAGTGGTTAAAATTTTCATCATATATGTCTGCAAATATCTTCTAACTGCGATCAACCACCGACATTGATACAGGAGGAATTCAGATCCTGCTACTGGACAAAATGATGAAAGCGTAGTTCCCCAGATACAATGGAATGGATTGAGAATGTGACAGATTCTAGACACCCCCCCCCCCCCACTGTTGAAAACATCTTGTCCCCATCAACTCGATCCTAACCTTAGGGGTTCATTGAAGTTCCGGTTCCCAGAGTCACCATCCTTCCATTGAGAATAGGGCCAGAGACACCAAATGCTCCTCGTACATAAAGCTTTTCATTCCAGAATCACTCTTGAGAACTTTGTAAACAACAACTGTAATGAGCACATTCTCACAAATGACAGGCAATGTGGTAGTAGGATAAATTATTGAGAAAACCTGTTACCTCCTCCCCGCCCCGCTAACATTTAAAAAAATATCTTCTGACGTTCAGCGTGCTCAACTATGCATGAAACCGTAAGAGATGGGAGAGATCTTCAATGACATCTCTGCGCCTGTGTTTACTTGGGAGACAGATAGAGACGATAGAAATGAGGAAAGCCAGTCAAGCCATGGATTGTGTACGGTTATACAGCAGGGGTTTGCTGCCTTGAGGAGAATTAGGATGGATAAATCCCCAGGGCCTGACAAGGTCTCCCTCGGACCCTGTGACAGGCTGGTGCAGGAGGACTGGCAGACACGGATGTTGCTGTCATTTAAGGAACTGAGTTACAGGGGCAGGTTGAACAGATTAGAAATTGCTCACCTGGCGCACATGAGAATCAGGAGAGATGCTCGCAGGGGTTCCCAGCCTTTTTTATGCTATGCGTCAACGGTGGGGCCTACGGACACCAAGTTGGGATGCCCTGCTGGAGCATACAAAACCCATGATGCTATAAATCGGCTGAATGCATGTAGGCTATTGCCCTTCGGGATGGGTGAGGGCGTGGATTTGGGCCGAAATTTTAAATATTTAAGGGAATTTGAGGGGGAGCTTCACTGAGAGGCCGTGATCACGGAGCGATAAAGATCTGCAACAGTCCTTGCAGCTCTGGTGGCTTGTTACCCTGGAAACGGAGGAAGTGGCTCACTAAATTTAACCGAAAAGGGAAATAACAAACTCAGCATCAGATGCTGTGTGTTTCATCATAACAAAGATTAACACTGCAGCCATCTTGTAACGGTGAAACAAAAATCGTAATGGCTGCTTTTACCCTGCCACGTGTTGTATTCAGTTTAACCTCTGGTAGTTCTAGCTAACGAAAGAAAAAAGAAACCCTAGAATAGGTGCAAGACAAAACTTCACAATTAAGACAATGTTTAGTAGCGAGATTGCTGATATATATCTTTGAGGTGGTGGGACGCAGGCTGGACAGATGTTGAACAAGATGGGCAGGGAATAAACAGATAAAACCGGGAGGGAGAAGAAATCAAGGCAATGCCTGATTTTCCTCCAGCAATACACAGATACTGAAATAATGTATACACACTGCTAGATAACAGATTTCAATAAAACAAAACCAGAACGATCAATAAAAATTGTGGTTATATGTCCTTTTCCACTCTACAAGCTTTATCAATGCTCCACATAAAGTATCCTATCCAGATGCTTCATATTTTCATACGGCCATTGCACTTCGTTTAAATGAATGAAATTACAGAGAGCAGTGGGCACAGCTGAACACATCATATAAACCAACCTCCCCTCCATAGACTCTGTCTATATATACTGCTGCTTCAGTAAAGCAGCCAACATAATGGAAAATCCCCTTCAATTCTCAGTCTCCGATTGGGTCGAGAATAAAATTAAACAGAATCTTAACACCAGGCTCAAGGACAGTTTCCGTTCTGCTGTTATAAGCGAGATGAATGTTCCCCAGTGTGATGAGATGGACTGCTGACCTTACAGTCTAACTAGATGTGACTTTGCACCACATATCTACCTATACTGTACTTTCTCTGTGACCATAATGATTTGTTACTCTCTGTTATTATTTTACCTTTTATCTGCTCGATGTAATTTTGTAATGCGTCATCTATGTGGATGATGGCAAAGACAGGATTTTCACTGTACCTCGGTTCATATGAAAAAAAAAACCAGATTACCCATTTTAATCATGTGGGATTATTAGACAGCCTGGGTTGCTCCTTTGGAAATTCCGGAGGGAGTGTACACATTTCTAGGAAACCCAGATAAATGAAAAAGACTTAATTCTCGCATTAATAGGGTCACATAACGGGAAACATTGTCTGGATGTCGGCAAGTCACAGCAATGGAGAGAAGACGGAACGAAATTTCCCAATTCCCCGAGAGGACGTGAGAGATCTGGATGTCACTGTCCTGTCTGAACGGGGAAAGATGGAACTACTCATACACGTGGAGCAGTGCCCCGAGGGTGCGATTACTCTGTCTGCAAGAACACAAAAAGGCCGAATGGCCGCTTCCAGTGTGCTGTAAAACCATTATCGACTCCAGGTATGGATCCAGGTGAAGTTTGGATCGGCTACCGGGCCGGATGATGGAGGTAACGTTCCCCAGGTACAAGTGAACGGATGGGATCAGTCCCGGCAACACCACCTCATCCCGCTCCTGGGACCCGAGCAACAGAGGCGGAGCAGCGGCTCATCTTTCCGGCGGTTCGGTGTGAAGGTCCCACAACCCGGACCAACCCCGGCAGGTTGTGTCCAGGAAGTGGGACGAGGCCGCCTGTTCGGGGAAGTTAACGGGACTCACTGAACAACATCAGGTCTCCCCCCAGAAGTTGTCGGTCCCGTTCCCTCTCAGGACCGGCCTCAATACTCACCGATGGGAACTTGATCAATTTGTCCCGCAGACAGTGATCCGACCCCCGGCTCGACTCCGACTATCCGTTTCAACACCGGAAGGAAAGAAAACCAGCGCCCATCCGGGGACTGTGAGAGCGGGGGCGGGGCCTCGGAAAGCCGCAGATGCTGCAGATCTGCGTTTGAAATGGGAGCGAGAAGTGGATCACGTGACGGGCGGAGGTTCTCCCACCTGAACCGGTGTCACACGCTGCCCGACCTACCTGCCGGATTTTACACATCATTTCATATTTAGAGCAACTACATTTATAGTTTTTTCCCTCAGTGCCTTCGCCGTCCCCTCAGCTCCAGCTTCCGGTTCTCAGGGTTACGGGTTCGATTCCCATCCCGGTCCGATACACAATTCAAACCCAAACCGGAATTGTACTGTTTTCATGCAAAACAGTTCTATACTTACAAACACAAATTCCAATTAACATTCCTACAGGACTTCGCTGTACTGGAACACTGAAATATCAAGTGAGAAACAGGAAGACGTGGCCATTCAGCCCTCTAACCAATAATAAGATGACGGCTGCTCTCTGATCTCAGCCAAATCTTCCTGCCTGATCACCATTTCCTCGATCCCTTCGGTCTCCACACATCTGCCGGCCCCTGTTTTATGTGAAGACGATCACTGATCTTCATCGTCCTCCTGGTATCAGTCTGGTGAATCTCTAAACCATGCACTCCATAACCTTTTTGTTAATCCTTCATGGAATTATATTCCATTTCCGCAGCCCCGTGTTGCCCACCACTCACCTCCCACCCTCTGTCACTATTTTCACGTTCCCACCTCCAACTCACCTGGATCCACCTCTCACTCCCCATCTCTTGCACCATCCCCACCCCTCACCTCTTTTCTCTGACTATTTCCCGTCCACTCTCAGTCCAGAGGGAGGGTCCCGGCCTGAAATGTTGACGGTCCATTTCCCTCCACATATGCAGCCCTACCCACTGAGTTCCTCCGGCAGTTTGTTATTTGGTCTGTATAACCCGTGTTAGTATGGGGAGCGGGATTTTATACCATTTTCCAGTTACAACCTCAACAAAGCTCAAATAATTGTTACGGTATTTATCATACTTAAACAGTAGAAAGCTTGCAAATGCTGGAAATCCAAAGCAACTCACACAAAATGCTGGAGGAACTCAGCACAACAGGCAGTATCCATGGAGAAGAGTAAACAGTCCACATTTTGGACCACGAGCCTTTTTCATTACTGAGGGGTGGGGGTGGAGAAGTGATCTGAATATGAAGGTCGGGGAAGGGAAAGAGGCGAACTGGAAGCTGATAGGTGAAGTCAAGTCA
This sequence comes from Hypanus sabinus, assembly GCF_030144855.1. NCBI lineage: Eukaryota > Metazoa > Chordata > Chondrichthyes > Myliobatiformes > Dasyatidae > Hypanus > Hypanus sabinus. Next base: position 428,034 of record NW_026781240.1, on the reverse strand, counting down.
TGAGCAGGTCAAGGGCTGGAGATGAAAGAATCGGAGCGTCATCAATAGGACAAAGGGAAAGAGGGGACCCAGGGTGAAGTGATAGGCTGGTGAGCGGTAATGAAATTTCAGAGTGGGGAATAGAGACGTAGGTGGGGGGATTTGTTTAGTGGAAGGAAAATTCAATATTCATAAATCAGGTTGGAGGGTACCCAGATGGAATATAAGTCGATGCTCCTCCACTCTCTGTGTGGTCTCATCTTGGCACAAGAGGAGGCCATTGATCGAGACGTCGGAATGGAAATCAGAATTGAAATGTTTGGCCACTGCGGAGTCCCCCTTGTGGCAGATGATACAGAGATGCTCGACATAACGGTCTCCCAATTTATGGCGAGTCTCACCAAAGTAAAGGAGGGGGCATCGGGAGCACCGGACACAATAGATGAGCCCAGCCGATTCCCATGTGAAGTGTTGCCTCACCTGGAAGGACTGTTTTGTGTCTTATTGGAGGTGAGAGAGGGGGTGTACGGGTAGGTGTAGCCCTTAGGACGTATGCAGGGATAAGTATCTGGAGGAAGATTAGTGAGGAGGGATGAATGAACAAAGGGATTGTGGAGGGAGTGATCCCGGTTGACCCCTCTTTGTGACATCCTAAACAGATTTGCATAAATGCCATCCTTACATTCATTAGTTATTTCTCTATTGCAATATAAACATCATATATTCCATACAGTGGATGCTCAACACATCCGGGCCTCCACACCGGCTCCTGAGGCCACTGAGGGGCGGTGACCAGACAGCGATAAAAATGTTCAACACTCTGCAGCTCTGTTGGGCTGTTACCCTGGTGATGGAGGAAGTGGCTCAGCAGAACTAACTGAAAATAGGAAACAAGGAACAACCTCGCATACTGAGTTTCATTGTGACAAAGATGAATGCTGAGCTCTCAGTCATTTGATAATTGGGAAACTAAAATTCTAATGGTTGTTTTAACCCTGCCTCGAGGTGCCTCCATTAAATCTGTTGGTAGTTTCATCTCTACAGAACTTACAGCAAAGCAGAAGCTGTTCCAAACTCAAAACACATTGTTGGATGCGGCCTGTCTGTTCCAAATGTGAACTATAGGATATTTACAAAGGACATCACACAATGCATTGTGGTGATAACCATTAAAGGGCCATATTTGTTCAATTAAGTAGTTAAAATACCATTATATTCTTGTGCATGCAATTAACCTATAACTACGATCAACACTAGGCATTGATACAAGTGATATTCAGATCCTGGTACTGGACAGAAGTATGGAAATAATGTCCCTGTATATAACTGAATACATTGAGATTGTGATCTCAGATACTAGACTCCCCTCCTGTTTAAAACATCTTGTCCTATCACTCTATCCAGTACTCAGGATTTCATTGACATTTCTGTTCCCAGAGTCACCACCCCTCCTTTGAGAACAGACACAGAGACACAAAATGCCCTTCATACATAAAACTTTTCATTCCATAACCACTCTTGTGAAATTTGTTAACAACAACTGTAATAAGCACATTTCCACGAATTGGTGGCAGGATAATTTATTGAGAGGAACTGTGCTTTCCTTACTGCCCTGTTAACTTTCACAAGATATCTCCAGGTGTTCAATGTGCCTATCTATGCATGGAGCCGAAAGAGATGGGACAGATTTTAAGCAAATTCTCTGTGCCTGTGTTTACTTGGGAGACAGGAAGAGACTGTAGAAATGACGGAAGCCAGTAGAGTCATGGATTGTGCATGGATTACACAACAGGTGCTTGCTCTCTTGAGGTAAATTAGGATGGATAAACCCCAGGAACAGGGTAGAGACTGCAGGAGCCCTGCCGGACGGGGATGTTGCTGGTATTTAAGGAGTAGCGTTACAGGGGTCGGTTGAACAGGTTAGAAATTGATTCCCTGAAACACAGAAGAATGAGGGGAGATACTAGCAGGGGTTCCCAATTTCTTTTATTTGTCATGGACACCTACCATTAACTGGAGGGTTTGTGGGCCCCAGGTTGGGAACCCCGGCTAGAGGTAAAGACAACCATGATGGTAGAAATAGGGTGAATGCAGGTCGGGTTTTGCCCCCCATGTTCATGGGTTTGGGGCAAAAAGTGAAATATTAAAGGGGAATCTGAGTGGGAACTATCTCACTCAGAGGGCGACACGAATGCGGATGCAGGTTTCAAATGCAAATATGAGAAGTTTGTATGGGTGCATGGATAAGGGAGGTGTTCAGGGATATGGTCCGGGTGCATGTGGATGGGTCCAGGCAGAGGAACGCACAGTCTAGATGGGCCGAAAGCCCTGTTTCGGTGCTGTGAGATGGCGAATTTAAATTGAATGTCCTACACAAGTCTATTTACCAGGATACTAAATCATTCCAACTTAATGTTCGAAAATCCTGCAAGCTCAAGGAACACCCTACAGATAAAGAATATCAGTGGAGAGGAACAAAGTTAATGCTCCAACCCCCTGTGTCGGAATGGCTTCAAACATTTTCTGTTTCAATGGCTTCAAACTTGGCAGACGACAGTGAGTGGGAATTTCCAAACACGGAGAGAATACTGAACCCAGGGTAGATAAACAACAATGCAAACACTGAACAGTTCGTTCCAGACACTCACTCGTTCTGTGTCTTGAGATTACCTCTCAGGTCTCTCTGGTCTCTCCGCTCCATTGTATCTGTGCCCTTCGGCTTCGGACCCCGCAACCCTGGGAAACAATCCTTGGTGTATTTGACTGGACATCAAAGGCAATACAGACTATGTTAGGAAAAAAAGCTTTGACACTACCAGTGATCGCACCTCCCCCGCCCCCCGTGCTTCGAGGCACCCAACACAAACGGGCCACGAAAGCTACCCGCTCCTACGTTTGAATAGATTGCAATAGGTACACTTAATATCAAAGAAGTGTACACAATATACATCCAGAAATTATCTTTCTTCGCAAACATCCATGAAAACAGAGGAGTGCCCTGAAGAATGAATGTCAGTTATATGTTAGAACCCCAAATCCCACCCCCCAAGCTCCCCTCCCATGTATAAGCAGCAGCAAAGCAACAACCACTTCTCCCCCCCCGAGCAAAAAAAGCATCGGCAACCCCCATCGAACAATCAAGCGCGCAGCAAAGCATCAATAGAGACAGAGACTTGCAGAACCCCAAAGACTACTCGATCACCTGATCATTCGAAATACCACAGTGTGTGTGTGTGTGTTTGTGTGTCTCTCACCCTCTCTCTCACCCTCGCTCTCACACTCTCTTCTCCTCTCTTCCCCTCTCTCCGCCTCACTCCCTTTCTCTCTCTCCCTCTCTCTCTCTCTCGCACCCTGTCTTTCTTCCTCTCTCTCACCTCTGTCTCACTCTGACTCTCTCTCTCTCCCTCCTTCTCTCGCTCTCCCTCCCCCTCTCTCCGTCCCCCTCTCTTTCTCCCCCTCTCTCTCCCACCTCTCCCCCCTCCGAATAGGGGAAAAAAGGTGTCATAATTTCACAGGTGAGCAGCCACTCACTGTAACAACAATGAAAGGACTCTGCCGAGATCCAACCCCTGCGAGGCTGCCAGGGCAGGAACATCCCAGGCCGAGTGCTCCGGCAGTGTGGGCACCAGCTCACTGATGACGTCACGGCCCTCGTCAACACTTCACTCATCCAGGCTTCACATCGGCCAGCATCATCCCTGCAACAAAGAACTATACACCTTCAGAATGAAACGACTACCGCCGGGTGGAACTGCCGCCAATCATCACAAAGAGGGTGAAACGGCTGGTAGTGGCACATATCAATAACTCCAACCCTGCCACACTGATTCCTCAGGAATATTCATACTGACCGAAATGCTCTGCGGCAAATTCCAACTCTACCATCTAAATAGCCCCCTGTGCAACTGGGTGTTGGACGACTGAACCAACCGGCTTCAGAAAGTCAGGATGTACAACCGCTCCTCACTCCCAGTCATCCTCAACACGGGCTGTGTGCTGAGCCCATTGCTGTACACCCTGTTCACACATGACCGCACGTCCAAACACCCGGGGAATCACATTGTCAAGTTCGCCAGCGTCACGACAGTTGTGGGGTCCACCACATTTCATGAGATGACATAGAGGGAGAAGGGCTCAAGGCCGGGTACACCTCAACCCACAAACTCACCCCACCACACCCTCACTACCACGAGTTTAACTTTTCCTGGCACTCACCATGTGTACAGGCACTGCTTTTCCTAGCGTCACTTTATGGACATACTACCAATGTTTTAAGCTATGATGTGTTCTATAATTCCGATATTTTTCTCTTCGTGATTTTTGTTCCTGCATGAGACCCACAGCAACAATGATTTATGTTCCTCTTTACAACAGTTCACTGGATTGACATTAAACAATCCTGAGTATTGAACCCTGGGGAGAATACCACGACCACCCACATTATCTGTGCACCCTCATGATTTTATAAACTCCGACAACGTTACTCCCATTCTCCTGTGGAATAAAGATGCAGCTCAGCCAACCTCTTCCTATCACTCGGCCGTCTAGTACAGGCATCATCTTAGCCAATCTCTTCTGCGCCTTGATAATGGCTTTCCTACGATAGTATGGGAAAAACACTTATTCAATTTTCTGTGTAGTCTTACCAACAATTTATATAACTACAATATAATGACCATAGTCGAGATCCCAATGCCTGAATGATGAAGGCCAGCATGATTAAAGCCGTCATTTCCACCCTCTATACTTGCCCGTCCACTTTCAGTGAACTGTACTCCTGTACTCCCAGGTCGCTCTGTTGGACAGCACTCCATGACCTCCCATTCACTATACCAGTCCCACCCTGGTTTGACTGCCAAAAATTACCATCTCTCACTTGTCCAAGTTGAAACCATTTGCCATTTCTCAGCCCATCTCTATAACTGACTGAAGGGCCCCTTGAAATTATTTGTAACCTGTTGCAACATGAAAAACACACTTGCTAACAGTGCCAGGCACATTCACGTCAAATCAATGGCATGAATAATGAATTACAGAGGCCCCAATACTGACACATACTTCCCACTCGTCACAGGCATCCATTCGCTAAATCCAATTTCAGTCATCACCCTCTGCTTCCTGTCATTGAAGCCGGTGTGAATCCACCTCGCAAGCTCCCCGCGAATCCCACGTGATCGAACCTTCCAGATGAGCTGCCGCGCAGGATCTTGTTAGAGGCTTTACCAAAGTCTGCTTAGACAAAATCTCTGCCCTATGTCATCTGTCTCCATCGTTACCTTTTCGGGCATCTCCAGAATATTTGAGAGCTATGATGTTCCAAAATATTTGAGAGCTATGATGTCCCAAAATATTTGAGAGCTATGATGTCCCACTGGGAATTGCGGTCGGTGATTTCCCCATAACCACTGTCTAACCACCCGAGACCTCAGCTTCACAGCAGATTGAGGAAATTCCAAACCGATCTGTAGAATTAACAGAGTGGATTGAAGTCCATATACTGTGAGTTGCATGTTCTTGGAGACTCCATCCCTACATTATAACCCAGTCACAGTTGCTTTGTTGTCGGCGATTTGCCGTTGTGTTCCTACCATTTTCGATTCACAATCTAAGGTGGGACGGGACTCTAAGGATCTTCTGCCTGCGCTGTTGTTCAGGCTGGTTGACCGGGCTGTAGATTGTGAGAGGATACGGATACACTTCACCTTGTCTCCAGCAGCTAAACTATCTTTGATCACTGTCCTCTTGCACTGTGGGATCTTGCCCAGCACAGTTGGCTGCGATGTTTCCCTCAGGGTAGCAGAAACACAATGTAAAATTATAAAATAGAAAATGCTGGGAAGTCAGTACATCAGGGTACATCCGTGAAGGAGAAATGGTGGGAGACCCAGTTTCAGAACTGGGACTGTCCGAGATGCTGCAGATCTGCTGAAAGTTTCCAACATTCAACCATTTTATTTTAAATCTCCTGCAACAGCAGTTTCTCTTATTTTAAATGCAAAGATATTAACTGATTGGAGGGTTGCGGATGTTGTTCCTTTATTTAAGAAAGGCAGTAGAGATAGCCCAGGAAAGTACACACCAACGAGCCTTGCTTCAGAGTTTGGTAAATTGATCGGGAAGATCCTAGAAGCAGGATTTATGGACATTTGAAGTGGCATAATATGATAAGGAATAGTCCGCATGGGTTCGTCAAAGGCAGGTCGTGCCTTACGAGCCTGATTGAATTTTTTGAGGATGTGATGAAACGTATTGATGAAGGAAGAGTAGTAGATGTAGCGTGTATGCATTTCAGCAAGGCATTTGATAAGGTACACCATGCAAGGCTTATTAAGAAAGTAAGGAGGCAGGAGGTCCGAGTGGTCATTGCTTTCTGGATCCAGAACTGGCTTGCCAATAAAAGACAAAGTGTTGTTGTAAATGAGTCATATTCTGGATGGAGGTCGGTGACCAGTTCTGTGCCTCAAGGATCTGTTCTTGCACCACTTCTGTTCGTAATGTTTATAAATGACCTGGATGAGTAAGTGAAGGGATGGGTTAGTAAATTTGATGATGACACAAAGGTCGGGGGTGTTGTGGATAGAGTGGAGGGCTGTCCATGTACAGAAGGACATTGATAGGATTCAAAACTGGGCTGAGAAGGGGCAGACGGAGTTCAACCCAGATAAGTGTGAAGTGGTTCATTTGGTAGTCAAATACGACAACAGAATATAGTATTAATGGCGACTCATGGCAGTGTGGAGGATCAGAGGGATCTTGGGATCCGAGTCCATAGGACACTCAAAACTGCTACGCAGGTTGACTCTATGGTTCAGAAGGCATGTGGTGTGTAGAACTTCATCAATCATGGGATTGAGTTCAAGACCCAAGAGGTAATGTTACAGCTATACAGCATCCAGGTCAGACCCCACATGAAGTACTGTGCTGAGTTCTGGTCACCTCACTACAGAGAGGATGTGGAAAACATAGAAAGGGTGCAAAAGAGATATATAAGTATTTTTCTGGATTGGGAGCAACCCTTAAGGGAATAGGTTGGGTGAACTTGGTCTTTTCTTCTTGAAATTGAGGATGAGAGGTGATTGAGAGAGGTGTATTAGATGATGAGAGGCATTGATCCTGTGGATTGTCAGAGTCTTTTTCCCAGGGCACAGTTTTAAAATGCTTGGAAGTAGGTATAGAGGCGATGTCAGGGCTCAGTTTAATTTACGCAGACAGTGGTGAGTGTGAGGAATGTGCTGCCGGCGCCGGTGGTGGATGCGGATACTTTACGGTCTTTTAAGAGACTTTTGGATAGGTATGTGAAGCTTAGAAGAATAGAGGGCTGGTAACCCTAGGAAATCTCTAAAGTATGTTCATGTTTGGGAGAGCACTGTTGGACGAAGGGCCTGTGTATTATGTTATGGGTTCTCTATGTTTCTCTGCTTCTGTGTTCTCAGTTCATTCAAAACAGTCAATGCCCACAGCATCCTTTCCTCACACTATCATGCCGCTGTATTTACTCCCGAGGCCACTCTCCCTGCCCTGAGAGGCAGTGAACACAGAGCGATAAAAATGTGCAACTCTTCTTGCAGCTTTAGTGGGCCGTTACCCTGGAAACGGAGGAAGTGGCTTACCGAAAATAACCCAAAAGGGAAATAACAAACTCAACATCGTATGCTGTGAGTTTAATTATGATAAAGTTTAACACTGCAGCCATTTTGAAATGAAGAATCTAAAATTGTGAAGTGCGCTTCTGACGTGCTGCATTCAATTAATCGTCTAGTAGCTCTGGCTAACAAAAATGATCAATACTTAGCAATCAATAGTATATTAACGACTGCCGTAAATACACCCAGTGACAGCCTCAATCACCATCTGTTGCAACAAACTCCACAAATCGACAAATTAAGGGGAACATAAATCATTGTTGCTGTGGATCTCACGCAGGAACAAAAATCGCAGAGATAAATATCACAATTATATAAAAACATGTCATAGCTTCAAACATTGGTGATATGTCCATCAACTGACGTTAAGCACAGGAGTATCTGTACATATGGTGAGTGCCAGGAAATGTTAAACTCGTGGTAGTGAGGGTGTGGTGGGGTGAGTTTGTGGGTTGAGGTGTTCCCGGCCTTGAGCCCTTCTCTCTCTATGTCATCTCATTGATAAGTGATGGACCCCACAACTGTCCTGTCGCTGACGAACTTGACAATGTGATTCCCCGGGTGTTTGGACGTGCGGTCATGTGTGAACAGAGTGTACAGCAATGGGCTCAGCAGACAGCCCGTGTTGAGGATGATTGGGAGTGAGGAGCGGTTCTACATCCTGACTTTCTGAAGCAGGTTGTTTCAGTCCAACACTGAAACAGGGCTGAAACAGCCCTAAATACAGGGCTGTATTTAGATGGTCCTGCAAATCTGTATTTTTATTGATGCATTGCTGCACGTTTGAGTGTTCGGTGGGGGGTCCAGATGTTTTTTTTTTTGTCAGTGGTGCGGGGGGTTTGTTGCTTTGCTGCTGCTCATGCATGGGAGGGGGAGGTTGGGGTAGTTTTGGGGTTTTACAATTTAACTGTCATACATTCTTCAGGGCACTCCTCTGTTTTCATGGATATTTGCGAAGAAAAATAATTTCAGGATTTATATCGTATACATTTCCCTGATATTAAATGTACCTATTACAATCGATTCAAACGTAGGATGGGGTAGCTTTCGTGCCTGGATTGTGTTGGGTGCCTCGAAGCATTGTTCAGAGTACGTAACGTCCCTGACGTAGTCTGTAATGCCGTTAATGCCCGGTCAAATATACCAATGATTGTTCCCCAGGGTCGGGGAGTCCGAAGCCAAAGGACACAGATACAATGGAGCGGAGAGATCAGAGACACCGGAGAGGAAATCTCAATACACAGAGCGAGTGAGGGTCTGGAACGATCTGCTCAGTGTTTGCATCGTTGTTTATCTACCTGGGGATCAGTATTCTCACCGTGTTTGGAAATTCCCGCTCCTGTCGCCTGTCTGTCAGCAGCTGGAAATTAAAGGAACGATCATATTGTTAGATACCTGAAATCGGATCAGAAAATGTTTGAAGCCATTCCGACACAGGGGGTTGGAGCTGAAGCATTAACTTTGTTCCTCTCCACAAATATTCTTTATCTCCAGAGTGTTTCTTGTATTTGCAGCGTTTTAGAACATTACGTTGAAATTATTTAGTCTCCTGGGAAATAGACTTGTGTAGGACGTTCAATTTAAATTCGCTATCTTACAGCACAGAAACAGGGCTTTCGGCCCATCTACTCTGTGCCTTCCTCTGCCTGGACCCACCCACTTGACCCAACCCCAAGAGCACACCGAACATTAGGGGCGAAACCTATTCACCCTATTTCTACCATCATAGTTTTGTTTACCTCTAGAGGGGTTCCTAACCTGGGGTCCACAGTCCCGCCGACTGGTAGGGGTCCACCGCATGAAAAAGTTTGGGGACCTCTGCTAGCATCTCCCCTCATTCTCCTGTGCTTCAGGGAAACAATTTCTAACCTGTTCAACCTACCCCTGTAACTCTACTCCTTAAATACCGGCATCATCCGTGTCCGACAGGGCTACTGCAGTCTCGACCCTGTTCCGGGGATTTATCCATCCGAATGCACCTCAAGACTGCAAGCACCTGTTGTGCAATCCATGCACAATCCATGATCTGGCCGGCTTTCGTCATTTCCACAGTCACATCCTGTCTCCCAAGGAAACACAGGCACACAGAATTAGTTGAAAATCTCTCCCATCTCTTTCGGCTCCATGCATTGATAGGCACACTGAATATCGGGAGATATCTTGTGAAAGTCAACAGGGCAGTAAGAAAAACACAGTTTCTCTCCATAAATTATCCTGCCCCCAAATTGTCTATTATTCGTGGAAATGTGATCATTAGAGTTATTGTTTACAAATTTCACAAGAATTATTCTGGAATGAAAAGTTTTACGTTTGAGGGAAAGTTGGTGTCTCTGGGCCTGTTCTCAATGGAGGGGTGGTGACTTGGGAACAGAAATGTCAATGAAATCCTGAGGACTGGATAGAGGGACAGGGACAAGATATTTCCAGCAGTAGGAGAGTCTACGATCAGAGATCACAATCTGAATCTATTTATTTATATCTGGGAGCCTTCTCTTCCATTCTTCTGTCCAGTAGCAGGATCTGAATATCACCTGTATCAATGCCGGGGTTGATCGTAGTTATAGGTTATTCGCAGACACAAGAATATAATGGAATTTTTAACTACTTAATTGAACAAAGAAAGACACTTAATGGTTATCACCACAATGTGATGTCCTTTGTAAGTATCCTATAGTTGACATTTGAAACAGACAGGCCGCATCCAACAATGTGCTTTCATTTTGGAACAGCTTCTGCACTGCTGGAAGTTCTGCAGAGATGAAACTACTAACAGATTTACTGGAGGCACCTCGAGACAGAATTAAAACAGCCATTAGAATTTTACCTTCCCCCTTACAAAATGTCTGAGAGCTCAGTATTCATCTTTGTCATAATGAAACTCGGGGAGTGTGAGATCGAGTCTGTTAGCTCCTATTTTCAGTTAGTTCTGCTCAGCCTGTACCTCCATCACCAGGGTAACAGCCCGCCAGAGCTGCAGAACATTTAAACATTTAAACATTTTCAACATTTTTATCGCTCTCTGGTCACCGCCCCTCAGTGGCCTCAGGAGCCGGTGTGGAGGCCCGGATGTGTTGAGCATTCACTGTATGGAATATATGATGTTTATGTTGCAATAGAGAGATAACTAATGAATGTAGGGATGGCATTTATGCAAATCTGTTTAGGACGTCACATACGGGGTTCAAACGGGGATTACTCCCTCCACAATCCCCTTGTTCATTCATCCCTGCTCACTAATCCTCCTCCACACACTTATCCCTGCATCCGTCCTAAGTTCTACACCTACCGGTACACCCCCTCCCTCACCTCCATTCAGAGTCCAAAACAGTCTTTCCAGTTGAGGCAGTACCTGGGCAGCATCTGAGGAGGGAAATGGACCGTCAACATTTCGGGCCGAGACCCTCCTTCTGGACTGAGAGTGGACTGGAAATGATCAAAGAAAAGGGGTGAGGGGTGGGTACGGGGAAAGAGCTGGTAAGTGAGAGGTGGGTCCAGGTGAGGGGGAGGTAGGAAGGTGGAAATAGTGACAAGGGGTGGAATGAGAGTGGTTGGGGCAAGAGGGGGATGCGGAAGATTGTATTTAATTCCACGGAGGATTACAAGTAGTTAGAGAGTATTTATTTTAGAGATTCACCAGACTGATTCCTGGAGGACGATGAAGTCTCACTGATCGTCTTCACATAAAACAGAGGCCGGCAGATGTGTGGAGACGGAAGGGGTCGAAGAAATGAGGATCGGTCAGAAACATGAGGATGAGATGGGAGAGCAGTCGCCATCTTGTTGACGGTTAGAGGGGCTGAATGGCCACTTCTTCCTGTTTCTCACTTGATATTTCAGTGTTCCTGTACAGCGAAGTCCTGTAGGAATGTTAATTGGAATTTGTGTTTGTATCTATAGAACTGATTTGAATGAAAACAGTACAATTCCGGTTTGGGTTTGAATTGTGTATCGGACTGGGATGGGAATCGAACCTGTAACCCTGAGAACCGGAAGGTGGAGCTGAGGGAAAAACTATAAACGTAGCTGGTGTAAATATGAAATGATGTGTAAAATCCGGCAAGTAGGTCGGGCGGAGTGTGACACCGGTTCAGGAGGGAGAACCTCCGCCCGTCACGTGATCCACTTCTTGCTCCCATTTCAAACGCAGATCTGCAGCATCTGCGGCTTTTCGAGGCCCCGCCCCCGCTCTGACAGTCCCCGGATGGACGGTGGTTTTCTTTCCTTCCAGTGTTGAAGCGGATAGTCGGAGTAGAGCCGGGGGTCGGATCACTGTCTGCGGGACAAATTGATCAAGTTCCTACCGGTGAGTATTGAGGCCGGTCCTGAGAGGGATCGGGACCGACAACTTCTGGGGGGAGACCTGACGTTGTTCAGTGAGTCCCGTTAACTTCCCCGAACAGGTGGCCGCGTCCCGCTTCCTGGACACAACCTGCCGGGGTTGGTCCGGGTTGTGGGACCTTCACACCGAACCGCCGGAGAGATGAGCCGCCGCTCCGCCTCTGTTGCTCGGGTCCCAAGAGCGGGATGAGGTGGTGTTGCCGGGACTGATCCCATCCGTTCACTTGTACCTGGGGAACGTTACCGCCATTACCCGGCCCGGTAGCCGATCCGAACTTCACCTGGATCCATACCTGGAGTCGATAATGGTTTTACAGCATACTGGAAGCGGCCGTTAGGCCCGTTGTTTTCTTGCAGACAGAGGGTTAAACAGAGTAATCGCACCCTCGGGAGACTCCTCCACGTGTATGAGTAGTTCCATCTTTCCCCGTTCAGGGAGGACAGTGAGATCCAGATCTCTCACGTCCTCTCGGGGGACTGGGAAGTTTATTTCCATCTTCTTTCCATTGCTACGGGTCGCCGAAATGCTGACAGTGTTTCCCGATATCTGGCCCCATTAATGCGAGAATTAAGTCTTTCTCATTTATCTGGGTTTCTCGGAAATGTGTACACTCCCTCCGGAATTCCAAAGGAGCAACCCAGGCTGTCTAATATTCCCACACGATTGAAATGGGGATTTTTATTTAACATGAAACGTGGCACAGTGAAAATCCTGTCTTTGCCATCACCCGCGTAGATCAAGCATTACAACAGTACAACGAGGTGATATAAGGTAAAACAATAACAGAGTGTAACAAATCATTATGGTCACAGAGAAAGTACAGTAGAGGTACATATGTGGTGCAAGGTCACATCTGGTTAGACTGTGCGGTCAGCAGTCCATCTCATCACACTGGGGAACATTCAGTTCGCTTCTAACAGCAGAACGGAAACTGTCCTTGAGCCTGTTGTTACGTTTCTGTTTTATTTTATTTTCGACCCAATCGGAGACTGAGAAGTGAAGGGGGTTTTCCATTATGTTGGCTGCTTTACTGAGGCAGCAGGACATATAGACAGAGTCCATGGAGGGGATTTTGGCTTCTATGATGTGCTCAGCTGTGCCCACTGTTCTCTGTTATTTCATTCATTTAAACGAAGTGCAATGGTCGTATGAAGATGTGAAGCATCGGGATGGGATACTTTCTGTGGTGAATTGATAAAGATTGTAGAGTGGAAAATGACATATACCACAATTTTTATTGATTGTTCTGGTTTTGTTATATTGAAATCTGTTATCTATCAGAGTGTACTATTATTTCAGTACGGTGTATTGCTTGAGGACCATCACACATTGCCCTTGATTCCATCTCCCTCCCAGTTTCATCTGTCTATTTCCTGTCCATCTTGTTCAACATCTGTCCAGCCTGCGTCATACCACCTCAATGATATATATCAGCAGTCTCTCTACTAAACATTGTCTCAATTGTGACGTTTTGTCTTCCATTTATTCCAGCATTTTTTTTTAATTAGCTAGAACTACCAGAGGTTAAATTGAATGCAACACGTGGCAGGGTAAAAGCTGCCTTTACAATTTTTGTTTCACCATTACAAAATGGCTGCAGTGTTAATTCTTGTCACGATGAAACACACATCTGATGCTGAGTTTGTTATTTCCTTTTTCGGTTAAATTTAGTGAGCCACTTCCTCCGTTTCCAGGGTAACAAACCACCAGAGCTGCAAGGCCTGTTGCAAATGTTTATCACACACAGATAACGGCCTCTCAGTGAAGCACCCCTTCAAATTACCCTTAAATATTTAAAATTTCGGCCCAAATCCACGCCCTCACCCATCCCGAAGGACAATAGCCTACATGCATTCGCCCTATTTATACAATTATAGGTTTGTATGCTCTAGGAGGGGTTCCCAACTTGGTGTCCGCAGACCCCACCGTTGAGCATAGCAGAAAATGGTCAGGAACCCCTGCGAGCATCTCTCCTGACTCTCATGTTCTCCAGGTTATCAATAACTAATCTGTTCAACCTGCCCCTGTAACTCAGTTCCTAAAATGACAGCAACATCCGTGTCTGCCAGTCCTCCTGCACCGGCCTGTCACAGGGTCCGAGGGAGACCTTGTCAGGGTCTGGGGATTTATCCATCCTAATTCTCCTCAAGGCAGCAAACTCCTGTTGTGTAATCCGTACACAATCCGTGTCCTGACTGACTCTCCTCATTTCTATAGTCTCTGTCTGTCTCCCAAGTAAACACAGGCACAGAGATGTCATAGACGATCTCTCCCATCTCTTACGGCTTCGTGCGCAGATGAGCACGCTGAACGTCAGATGTTATTTTGTAACTGTTAGCGGAGCGGGGTGGAAATAACATGTTTTCTCAATAATTTATCCTACTACCACATTGTCTGCTATTCATGAGAATGTGCTCATTACATTTGTTGTTTACAAAGTTCACAAGAGTGATTCTGGAATGAAATGCTTTATGTATGAGGAATACAGGAGGAAATCAGCAGATGCTGGTTATTCAAACAAGACACACAAAATGCTGGTGGAACACAGCAGGCCAGGCAGCATCTATAAGGAAACGCGCTGTCGATGTTTCGGGCCGATACCCTTTGTCAGAACTGACTGAAAGAAAGATAGTAAGAGATTTGAAAGTAGGAGGGCGAGGGGAAAATGCAAAATGATAGGAGAAGACCGGAGGGGGTGGGGTGAAGCTGAGAGCTGGAAAGATGATTGGCAAAAGGGATACAGAGCTAGAAAAGAGAAAGGATCATGGGACGGAAGGCCCAGGGAGAAAGAAAGGGGTACGGATGCACCAGAAGGAGATGGAGAACAGGCAGAGTGATGGGTAGAGAGAGAAAGAAAAAAAGGGATGGGGGGAATCTATATATCAGGAATGGGGTAAGAAGGGGAGGAGGGGCATGAACGGAAGTTAGATAAGTCCCTGCTCCTATTATCGATGGAGGGATGGTGACTCTGGGAACAGGAACCTCAGTGAAATCCTATGTTCTGGATAGAGTCGATGGGGACAAGATGTTTTCAACAGTAGGGAAGTCTGGAACCTGGAACCTGAGGTCACAATCTCAATCCATTCAATTGTATCTGAGGAAATTCCCTTCCATCATTCTGTCCAGTAGCAGGATTTGAATTCCACCTGTGCCAATGCCTGGAGTTGATCGCAGTTGGGAGATACTTGCAGGCACAGGAATATGACGAAAATTTTGACCACTTAATTGAACAAATAAGGGAACTTCATGGTTATCACAACAATGCATTGTGTGATGCCCTTTGTAAATATCCCACAGTTGACATTTGGAACAGACACTCCTTTGGAAGAAGACAACGAGGCTTTGAGAGGAAGTGCGGCGGAGGCCATTTTCAAATTGCTTCTCAGATCGGAGTTCTGAGAGGCGGGACTGCGCAGGCGCGTGAAGGAGGCCTGGGAAGGAGGGAAGATATAGAAAGAACGCAGCCTTAAGCAGCGGGCAGCTTCGTTTGCGGGCAGCGGAGTGAGCCGGGAGCAGAGTGTAGGGCTTGGTCTCAGAGCGCTTAGGCGGAAAAGGGCACAGTAGGCTTATGTTTTAGTTCTCCTTGTTATTTTCAGTTAATCGGGAAGTATGTGTGTGAGGGCAGCTTGTTGTTCTCGGTGTCGGATGTGGGAGGTCTGGAGTCTCCGAGCCTCCCGGACATTCACATCTGCGCCAGGTGTGCCGAACTGCAGCTCCTGATGGACCGAGTTAAGGAACTGGAGCTGCAGCTCGCTGACCTTCGCCTGGTCAGGGAGAGTGAGGAGGTGACAGAGAGGAGTTACAGGCAGGTGGTCACTCCGGGGCCACAGGAGGCAGGTAGGTGGGTCACGGTCAGGAAGGGGAAGAGGCAGGTACTAGAGATTACCCCCGTGGCTGTACCCCTTGACAATAAGTACTCATGTTTGAGTACTGTTGAAGGGGACAGCCTACCTGGAGGAAGTGACAGTGGCCGTGCCTCCGGCACAGGGGACGGCCCTGTAGCTCAGAAGGGTAGGGATAGAAGAAAGAGGACCAAAGTAATAGGGGACTCGATAATCAGGGGATCAGACAGGCGGTTCTGTGGAGGTGATCGGGAGTCCCGGATGGTAGTTTGCCTCCCTGGTGCCAGGGTTCAGGACGTTTCTGATCGCGTCCAAGATATCCTAAAGTGGGAGGGTGAGGAGCCAGAGGTCGTGGTACATGTAGGTACCAATGACATACGTAGGAAAGGGGAAGAGGTCCTGAAACGAGAGTATAGGGAGTTAGGAAGGCAGTTAAGAAGAAGGACCGCATAGGTAGTAATCTCGGGATTACTGCCTGTGCCACGCGACAGAGAGAGTAGGAATGGAATTAGGTGAAGGATGAATGCGTGGCTGTGGGATTGGAGCAGGGGGCAGGGATTCAAGTTTCCGGATCATTGGGAACTCTTCCGGGGCAGGCGTGACCTGTTCAAGAAGGACGGGTTACACTTGAATCCTGGGGGGACCAATATCCTAGTGGGGAGGTTTGCTAGGGCTACAGGGCAGACTTTAAACTAGTAAGATGGGGGGGGGGGGGCGGGAATCAATTTGAGGAAACTATGGGAGATGAGGTTAGTTCACCAGTAGAGCAAGTAAGTAGACCGTGTCTGAGGGAGGAAAGGCAGGTGATGGAGAATAGATGCGCACAGCACGAAGATGTAGGGGAGAAGAAAAAAAAGGATAATAAATTTGAATGCATTGTTAGGGATGAAAAGAGAGGAGGAGGTGGAGAGTATCTTAAATGTATCCATTTTAAAGCTTGGAGCATTGTAAGAAAGGTGGATGAGCTTAAAGCGTGGATTGATACCCGGAATTATGATGTTGTAGCTATTAGTGAAACATGGTTGCAGGAAGGGTGTGATTGGCAACTAAATATTCCTGGATTTAGTTGCTTCAGGTGCGATAGAGTTGGAGGGGCCAGAGGAGGAGGTGTTGCATTGCTTGTCCGAGAAAATCTTATGGCGGTTCTTTGGAAGGATAGATTAGAGAGCTCCTCTAGGGAGACTATTTGGGTGGAGTTGAGGAATGGGAAAAGTGTAGTAAGGTGTATTATAGGCCACCTAATTGGGAGCGTGAGTTGGAAGAGTAAATGTGTAAGGAGATGGCAGATATTTGTAGTAAACACAAGGTGGTGATTGTGGGAGATTTTAATTTTCCACACGCAGATTGGGAAGGTCATTCTGTAAAAGGGCTGGATGGTTTAGAGTTTGTGAAATGAGTGCAGGATAGTTTTTTGCAACAATACATAGAAGTATCGACTAGAGATGAGGCAGTGTTGGATCTCCTGTGAGGGAATTCGATAGGTCAGCTGATAGATGTAGGTGTTGGGGAACACGTCGGGTCCAGTGATGACAATAGCATTAGCTTCAATCTAATTATGGAGAAGGACAGGACTGGACCTAGAGTTGAGATTTTTGATTGGAGAAAGGCTAACTTTGAGGAGATGCGAAGGGATTTAGAGAGAGTGGATTGGGTCATGTTGTTTTATGGGAAGGATTTAATAGAGAAATGGAGGTCATTTAAGGGTGAAATTATGCGGGTACAGAATCTTTATGTTCCTGTTAGGTTGAAAGGAAAGGTTAAAGGATTGAAAGCACCATGGTTTTCAAGGGATATTAGAAACTTGTTTCGGAAAAAGAGGGATGTCTACAATAGATATAGGCAGCATGGAGTAAAGGAATTGCTCGAGGAATATAAAGAATGTAAAAGGAATCTTAAGAAAGAGATAAGAAAAGCTAAAAGAAGATACGAGGTTGGTTTGGCAAATAAGGTGAAAGTAAATCCGAAAGGTTTCTACAGTTATATTAAAAGCAAGGGGATAGTGAGGGATAAAATTGGTCCCTTAGAGAATCAGGGTGGTCAGCTATGTGTGGAGCCGAGGGAGAAGGGATAGATTTTGAACGATTTCTTCTCTTCTGTATTCACTAAGGAGAAGGATATTGAATTGTGTAAGGTGTGGGAAACAAGTAAGGAAGTTATGGAACCTATGACAAATAAAGATGTGGAAGTACTGGCGCTTTTAAGAAATTTTAAAGTGGATAAATCTCCGGATCCTGACAGGATATTCCCCAGGACCTTAAAGGAAGTTTGTGTAGAGATAGCAGGAGCTCTGACGGAGATCTTTCAGATTTCATCAGAAACGGGGATTGTGCAGGAGGATTGGCGTATTGCTCATGTGGTTATATTGTTTAAAAAGGGTTCTAGAAGTAAACTTAGCAATTATAGACCTGTCAGTTTGACCAGTGGTGGGTAAATTAATGGAAAGTATTCTTAGAGATAGTATTTATAATTATCTGGATAGACAGGATCTGATTAGGAGTAGCCAGCATGGATTCGTGCGTGGAAGGTCATGTTTGTCAAACCTTATTGAGTTTTTTGAAGAAGTTACGAGGAATGTTGACGAGGGTGAGGCAGTGGATGTAGTCTATATGGACTTCAGCTAGGCCGTTGACAAAGTTCCACATGGAAGGTTAGTTAAGAAGGTTCAGTCGTTAGGTATTAATGCTGGAGTAATAAAATGGATTCAACAGTGGCTAGATGGGAGATGCCAGAGAGTAGTGGTGGATAATTGTTTATTGGGATGGAGGCCGGTGACTAGCGGGGTGCCTCAGGGATCTGTTTTGGGCCCAAAGTTGTTTGTAATATACATGACCTGAATGATGGGGTGGTAAATTGGATTAGTAAGTATGCCGATGACACTAAGGTAGGGGGTGTTGTGGATAATGAGGTGGGTTTTCAAAGCTTGCAGGGAGATTTATGCCGGTTTCGAAGAATGGGCTGAACGTTGGCAGATGGAGTTTAATGCTGAGAAGTGTGAGGTTCTACATTTTGGCAGGAATAATCTAAATAGAACATACAGTGTAAATGGTAGGACATTGAGGAATGCAGTGGAACAGAGAGATCTAGGAATAACAGTGCATAGTTCCCTGAAGGTGGAGACACATGTAGATAAGGAGGTGAAGAAGTCTTTTGGATCGCTGGCCTTTATAAATCAAAGCATTGAGTACAGAAGTTGGGATGTAATGTTAAAATTGTGCAAGGCATTGGTAAGGCCAAATTTGGAATATTGTGTGCAGTTCTGTTCACCGAATTACAGGAAAGATTTCAATAAATTAGAGAGAGTGCAAAGACGATTTACTAGGATGTTACCTGGGTTTCAGCACTTAAGTTACAGAAAAGGTTGAACAAGTTAGGTTGTAGCGTAGAAGGTTGAGGGGGGATTGGATCGAGGTATTTAAAATTTTGAGAGGGATAGATAGAGTTGACGTGAATAGGCTGTTTCCATTGAGAGTAGGGGAGATTCAAACGAGTGGACATTATTTGAGAGTTAGGGGGCAAAAGTTTAAGGGAAACACGAGGGGATATTTCTTTACTCGGAGAGTGATAGCTGTGTGGAATGAGCTTCCTCTAGAAGTAGTAGAGGCCAGTTCAGTTGTGTCATTTAAGGTAAGATTGGATAGGTATATGGACAGTAAAGGAGTGGAGGGTTATGGGCTGAGTGCGGTTAGGTGGTACTAGGTGAGAGTAAGAGCGGCACTGACTAGGAGGGCCGAGATGGCCTGTTTCCGTGCTATGACTGTTATATGGTTACATTCAACAATGTGTTTTGATTTTGGAACAGATTCTGTACTGCTGGAATTTCTGTAGAGATGGAACTACCAATATATTTACTGCATGCACCTCGAGACAGGGTTAAAACAGCCACTGGAATTTTAGCTTCCCCATTACAAAATGGCTGGGAGCTCAGTCTTCATCTTCAGAGCATGTGAGGTTGAGTTCCTTATTTCCTTTTTCACTTAGTTCTGCTTCCTACATCACCAGGGTAACAGACCACCAGAGGTCCAAAGAGTGTTGAACATTTGGGGCTTGTTGAGATTGTACCTGGAATATGGTGTGAAATCCAGCTCCCCATAGTAACCTGTGTTATACAGACCAAAGAAAAAAGTGTTGGAGGAACTCAATGGATTGGGCAGCATCTGTGGAGGGAAATGGACCGTCAAATTTTTGGTCTGAGACACTCCCTCTGAGCTGAGAGCAGACGGGAAAAAGTCAGAGAAAACTAGTGAGAGTTGGGGACGGGCAAGTACTAGGGAGTGGGAGGTGGATACAGGTGATGGGGCAGGTGGGAAGTTGGAAATAGTAAAGGGGTGGAACATGAATTGTTGTTGCAATACGGGGCAGCAGAAGATGGAATTTAATTCTATGGAGGATTAACAAAGAGGTTAGGGAGTATTTATTTTAGAGATTTACCATCCCGTTTCCTGGAGGGAAATAGAGATCAGCAGAACAAATGAATCGAGAAGAAACATGTGGCTGAGATAGGAGAGCAGTCGTCATCATAACCACAAAATACTCTGCATATGCTGGGGACAGAGCGACACGTACAACACTCTGGAGGAACTTAGCAAGTCGGACAGCATCCGTGCAAACGAACAGCCAACGATTCCGGCCGTGACCCTTTGTCAGGACTGAAGAAGGAGGGGCAGGGAACCTATGAAGAAGGTGGGAGGAGGGTGGGAAGGAGAAGGCTGGCAGGTGCCAGGTGTAACAAATCATTCTGGTTAGAGAGAAAGTGTGTGCAGGTAAATATGTGGTGCAAGTTCACATCGATTTAGACTGTGAGGTCAGGAGTCCAATCATCACGCTGTTCGCTTATAACAGCAGAATGGACACCGTCCTTGAGCCTGGTGGGATGTCTCTGTTTCATTTTAACGTCGGCCCGATGGGAGTATTAGAAGTGATACGGTTGTGGGGATCTTTCGTTATATTGGCTGCTTTACTGAGTCAGTGGGAAGTGTAGACGGAGTCCATGGAGGAGAGGTTGGTTTCTATAATGTACCCAGCTGTGTCCATTGTTCTCCGCTATTTAATTCAGTTACAGGAAGCGCAGTAGCCGGATGAAGATGTGAAGTATCGGGATGGGATACTTCCTGCGGAGTATTGATAAAGCTTGTAGAGTGGAAAAGGTCATATATCAAAGTTCTTATTGTTTGTTCTGGCTTTGTTATACTGGAATCTGTTATCTACCAGTGCGGACTTTATTTCAGGATCTGTGTATTGCGGGATGAGCATCAGAGATCGCCCTTCATCCCCTTCTCCTATTTGGTTCCATCTGCTCATCCCCTGCCCATCTGGTCCAACATCTGTCCAACATCTATCCCACCACCTCAATGATATATATCAACCATCTTGTTCAACCTCTGTCCAGTCTGTATCCCATCTCCTCAGTGATATATATCAACCATCTTGTTCAACCTCTGTCCAGTCTGTATTCCACCACCTCAATGATATATATCAACCATCTTGTTCAACCTCTGTCCAGTCTGTATCCCATCACCTCAACGATATATATCAACCATCTTGTTCAACTCCTGTCCAGACTGTGTCTCACCACCTCAATGATATATCTCATCCATCTTGTCAACCTCTGTCCAGCCTGTATCCCATTGCTGCAATGATATATTTCAACAATCTCTCTTTTAAACTTTGTCTTCATTGTTTTGTTTTTCGTTATCTAGAAATACCAGAAGTTTAGTTGAACACAGCAGTTGACAGGGAAAAGGCAGCCATTATAATTTTAGTGTCCCCATTTGAAAACGTCTGCAGTGTTAATCTTTGTCATAATTAATCTCATAGCATTTGATGTTGAGTTTGTTATTTCCTTTTTCGGTTATTTTTGGTGAGCCACTTGCTCCGTTTCCAGGGTAACAGCCCGTCACAGCTGCAGACAGTGTTGCACATTTTTATTGCTCTGTGGCCACCGCCTCTGAGCGCAGACAGTGGCCTCAAGGGCAAATGTAACAGAGTGATAGTGGGGGGAAAGGATGCTGTGAGCACTGTTGGATGCGTTACGCCAGGGTCAGAATAAACTCAGAACTAACAGATTGGTTGGGGTGGGGTGGCATTTACATTTTAGCGTGTTGCTGATATTTTTGCAATAGTTACCATCTGTGCATTAGAATGGAGAGGTGAAATAAAACTACAGTTGCAGGAAATTTAAAGTCAGAAGATGAAAATACTGGAAAAAGCTCGACAGTCCGTTTTCAGATATTGGGTCTTCCACCATTTCTTCTTTCACAGCGGTAACCTGATGTACTGAGTTCCCATAATTTTCTACTTTGTAATTTTACATTTTGTTCCTGCTACACCGAGGGTAAACATGGCAGCCAACTGTGCGGGTCAAGATCCCACACAACAATAAGATAGTATTCAAATGTGCTCAGTTTAGCTGCTGGAGGCAAGCTGAAGTATATCCCCATCCTCTCACAATCTACAGACCGGTGAATCAGCCTGAGCACTGACCCCGGCAGAGAGTCATTAGGTTTCATTTCCACCTTAGTTTGTAATCGGAAATGGCAGGAACACCACGGCAAATCGCCGGCACCAAAGCATGTTTGTATGGGTGATGATATCGGGCTGGTGACTCTGAGTATATGGAACTGCCAGTATACAGGTTTCAGTCCAGGTTGGTAATTCAGATTCAGATTCAGATTCAGTTTACAGCTGGGATCGGAATTTCCTCAGTCTGCAGTGAAGCTGAAGTCTCGGGCGGTTGGACATTGTTGTGGGGAAATTGTCGTCTGCACCACACAGTGGGACATCATATCTACCATGTACTTTGGAGATTATTTAAGACTTTACTGGGGAGTTAGATGACTTTGAGCTGTGATGCTCTCTGTAAGGACTTTGGTAAAGCCTTTAACAAGATCCCACATGGCAGTTGATTGGGAAAGGTAGGTCACGTGGGATTCACGGGGAGCTGGCGAGGTGGATTCACTCCGGACTCGATGAAAAGAAGCAGAGGGTGATGACTGAAGATGGTTTTAGCGAATGGAGGACTGTGACGAGTGGGTGTCAGTGTCGAGAACTCTGTAATTCACTATTCATTCAATTGATTTGTTCATGAAAGGTCAGCAAGTTTGATCATGAATCCGGCAGTCTCGTTGATATTGCAGCAGATTACCATGAATTTCAATGGGATCTTGTTCAGTTGTGGAGATGGGCTGAGGAATGGCAAATGGTTTTCAAATTGGGCAAGTGTGAGATGGTGCATTTGGACAGTCAAACCACGGTGGGACTGGTACAGTGAATGAGAGAGCATGGTGCATTGTGCAACAGATTGAGAAACAAAAAAATAATCATAAATAGGGAATGCAGAATACAACGCAGATAGAGAACAGATACATGGCTCATACACACAAGCCCTGCTCTGATAGATGGTCTTCCACCTGAAATATGAGTAATATGAGTATCTTTTATTGAGTAATTCCGGCATTTTCTTTTACTTACGTTAAGGAATTTTTGCCATCCTGCTGTTTTGGATGTATGACGGGTCTACATTGTGTTTAACAAGGTGTCATGTAACTATCTGATAACGGCCAGGTGATATGCTCAAAGGTACTTTGATCGGAGTTTAGGTGATAATACTGATCTTAAAATCCTGCCGGAGAAGGTGTCGTGTTTCAGGAGAAGATGTCACGATGCTATGTGTGATATTGCATTGTTCAGGATGTCAGAGTGTTTCTACATAGAATCAAACCATATATTGCCACAGGTGTCAATGCCAGGCGATGTTAAACTGAAAGGAGATGGTGAGAATCAGGCGGGACTGAGAAATCTGTATAATTCAGTGACGAGAGGAATAGATGCACCATTGGTCAGCAGAAATGTTTCAACCCACACTGCTATAACAGTTTTCCATTACTCATCATAGCGCCACCAGTGGTAGGAAGACCAAAGCAGTGGGCGCTGTCTGCTCAACCCGTCTTTCTTTTTTTTATTAAGTGCAATCGTGAACAACAGCCGGATCAGAAATGCTGATCAAGTCAACTAGTTCCCAAAGAGTACTGTGATAGGCCAATCAGATGGTTCACTGCTGCTCCGCAATAGAACGCCTTGCCTTACCGTTCACAAATCAATCCTGGTCGAGGACTCGTGATTGGTTCCTAAAACGGAATGGACTGCGGTATAGCTAGTAGATAGACCGGAGATTCCTGACATGGTGTACAATCCATGTAATGGGTATTGCGTGACTGTGGGTGGATGGGCGCAGGTGGATCATGAAATGTCAAATCCCAGGGAACCAGCCCCAAGATGTTTGGAAGTGTTTCCCTCAGTTTAAAAACAAAACAGCGTTCTGCTTCAAACCCGAATTAACATTTGACCCTCCTGTTACTTTTGTTTGTTACAGAGCAGCATAAACTGATCACACCTGTCCTCAAATGGCTCAGTGTTCGAGCAGGGGAGGAGTTCCAGTGGCTTCAACATCAGGAAAGGACACGGGTATGTTGTCGAATTATTTTAATTTATAATTCATACTCTGAGGGTTCTGCGTCTGTGTTTAATTCGTTGTGTATATTTAAGACAGAGGTTGATTCCTGATTGGTCAGTGTATGAAAGGATATGGTGAAAAGCAGAAGTTGCGGATTCTGCATCTGGGTTCAATTCAATATCGACAATTCACAAAACATTTGTGAAAAATGAGCAGAGAGATGAGAGAAATAGAGAAGGAGAGAGAGTTAACATCTCTGGGGGAAACACAGTCACCTGTGGAAGAAGTACAGTTACCGTCTGCTCCTGCTTCTCTAACAGATTGTGATGCACATTAAAATAGCGAGTTACTCCAGAAGTCAAGACATTGTGCAGATGCTGTAAGTTTTGGCCAACGCAAAGACACACAAAATATTGGCAGAACTCAGCCGGTCAGGCAGCATCCATGGAGAGGAATAAGCATTTGACATTTTGGATCAGCATCACACGGAATAGAAAGTAATGTGGCAATATCTAGAAATTCTGTCCTCTTATTTCCAGTCTGATGAAGGGCCTTGGCCCGAAACGTTTATTGTTTATTCTCCTCCTTTGTCATGGTCTGGTCCGTGAAGTCCGAAATCCGGTTCGTGGTCCAGCCCGTGGACTCCGGACTCCGGGTCTTCTGGCTGTCCTTTGTTTCAGTTGGGCTTAATCACAGACAACTTTTTCTCATGTTGCTGGGAATAAAAGTGGCCCTGAGTTCAAGTGTTATGGCTGGTTCGTCTCGTCAGTATCCTGTCCTTGTCTCTGTGGGATAAGTCTTTGCCGATACCATGAGTCTGGAGCCTTGTCTGCAGCCTTCCACCTTTTTTCGCTGTCAAGTTCTACCGGCGGAGCCTTGCTGTGTCTAGATAAGGAACCTTCTTTCGTTGTTTGTAACTGTCTCTGTTTGTCCACGCCTTCGCTAGATGGATCTGGACATTTGCCGCTACCTAGCGTTGGGAACTGTCTCATCGTGTGCAGCGTATGAGTCCCGGCCCTACGTCCTCTTCCCAAGGAGGGGCTCCGACTCTGTGTTCTGCATTCCTGCTCTCCCTCGACCAAGGCTCTGTATTCCGCGTTCCTGTCTCCCAAGTCTGACCCTCATGTCCTCACCCAGCCCAGGAGTCCCGCGTACTTCCCCCACGTCCAGTCCTGTTGCCTTGGCATGACTTGTCCAGCGTCGTTTCTTCCCCACTTCCCTTGCTTTCTTGATACACCTAGTCCTCTCCCTGGTACTTCAATGTCTGTGTCATGCATTTGGGTCTGTTCCCAACGCCCAACTAATGACATCCATAGATGCTGCCTGACCCGTTGAGTTCCTCCAGCATTTTGTGCGAAATCCCAGAGATTTGCCGAGGAAGCGGTTGACCAGGCAGGCAGACAGTAAATCAGAGCAAAGCGGTGGTGATGGACAGTACGAGGAGAGTGATGGCGATGGGTTACTATATTCTCAGTAATTAGCACAGTCCTTTCAAAACAGAGTGGTATATTCACAGAGACGCGAAAGAGCTATACCCCCTTCAAAACCACACCCTGCCCCAACCGGGACCACCCATGCCCCAGCCCAAGCCCGTCCCCCCCCCCCATAAATATATTGTAATTTATTTGGTGATCTTTTGGTTCCAGAGGGAAATTTGCTGCACAATATGGAGTCAATGAATATTTATTTTTCCCCATTATACTGCACAGTGATCACCGAGCTCCTGGCAAGCTGGAATGACTTCCAGCTGCTGCATTTGACGGACTTCTACCGGGACAGGCTGGAGCAGGCGATGGAAGGAGGGGTGCACGGAGTGAGCCTGGCGTTAACGGCCAAGAATCAGTTCAGTGGAGAGGAACATCGGGTAAGTGGGAGGGAGGGATTTTCACACATCACAGGTCTGATGGGTGTCGGAATTTTCATTCATCGGATAATAAAGCATAAAAACAAATCAGAATATATATAATTCTTAAAACGATGAATCTGAAGGAATTATTGGAAGAGGTGTAAACACTCCAGTAGCGGCTCAATGCTCAGAGCGAGGGGAGCAGGTAACAATTGTATGAGGTTGCAATAAAGGAGTTTAAATGGAAATCTGGTAGGAATTTTCATTTTGAAAAGAACGTGCAGCGTGACGGCAGGACGTCAGTGAGAACCGGGGCATTATTACTGGATGCCACAGGAGCTCGAGTGTGTTCTGCTCTGGGTGGAGATGATTCCGTTACAATCTGTAACTGCAAACAGTGTGGATTGGGGGATACTGCCCTGTTGTAATGTGTAATCACTGAATAACCCTCCACTGGAAAAGGCAAAGGAAAGGCATCAGGTGTCAGCCGGTAATCCGCTGTCATGTTGGACACTGGCGGACTGAGGAGATGAATCACATCACCTTTTCTGCAACTTCTCCGAGACTGCTCACTCTGTTATAAAAACCCTCCTGACTTCTTTCTTCATCTGTGATCGTTATTTCCTGATTTTGTTTTACACGGTCAAATCCGGTGAGGAATTATTTATGGATTTGGAGCCACGTCAATGAAGCGGTCACAGACCAACCAGGATCTCCTTGACTGGTGGACCAGGTTCACGGTGAATGACCCTCCGTGTGCTCTGCACTCAGAATGTAGTCCATGTCCAGCCAGGATCAGCACCCGTCTGGGTGAATGCTCAGTCAGATCCCGTTAAAGAGCACATCATTTACTTCTCATCCTCTGCGTGAATCTGTCAGTCCCGAATATGTTCACCGTTACTCTTCACAGAAAATCTCTGATCTCGCTGATAAGGGAGAGCGGGCGGACAGTTCTAAACTCCTCCTGAGCCTGGTGACGGAGAAAGGCTCCCGCGCCCGGAGGGTGATGTGGGAAACCTTTGTGAAAATGCGGATTGGTGTCCCAAAGTTTGACAAAATACTGAAGGAAATACAGGAACATGGTGAGATAGCATCAAAGATGAATTTAATTTTGGATTCAATCACAATTGATTTTATAATTTTATACATTTCAATTCCTCAAATGGTTTTATTCCGAACAGGTTGTGTTCCGGTCCATCGACCCGTACCGGAGATTCCCAGAGAACTGAAAGGTAAATGAAGATACGCTGTTTCCACCGATGGTAGATATTGTGTAGGGCCATATCGATGTTGAACCACCTGGATTTGACCAGGTATGTGGTGGCACCATGACACAGCGCACAGTGAAACACGTGGAAAATATTTGCTGGAGGGATATCTTTCTCAGGGCATTATCAGGAACAACTCATACAGTCGGGGTGTTTTCTGATAGGGACCACTCCTCTCTGACTCTTACAACGACAGGTCCCTCCACCGAGCCAGAGTGGAGAAGAGGACGATCTGGAGGAGTGAAATTCTTAGAAATTCTTCACTCCGAAAAGTGAAATCCTTCCCCTGCAGCTACACTACCTGAGCAACAGCTCTCATCCTGGATAATTTTTCTAAATCCCCTCAGATCCTACAGATTATCATTTTTAGAATTGAGAGTCCACGGAAGCTCTCATCACAGAATAGCAATGAGAGCATCCATTTAATGAGAAAATCAGGTAACACCCAACTGCTCTGTTCAACCCCAAAGCAGCATATGAACCCAACTTTGTTCACATAAGTACTGCCTGACTGCAAACACTGCTACAGTTATCCAGTTTTACTTCCAACTCAATAATCCTGGGAATTCCATCAGGAGACAGTGTTAGTGAGGGTGTGATGGGGACAAAATCCTCAGCTCAGTCCACAGAAGCTAAAGTTCATGTGATGTGTGATGGACACTGTGGAACGGTGAGAGATGGGAATTGGGACAGAGAAACCAAGGTAGCCTGCAAACTTGTTCTTCACTGGTCTTCATGTTGTTTGCCGAAGGAACAGACACAGCAGTGAAATTCCCACACCCATTTCTAATACAAAACCGATTCATTCCCTGATTATTGAAGAATATCATTTCTAACACTGTCACTTTGTCTGAAGTAACTATTTAAACTACCAATATTTTCCTACGCTCCCCATCCCACCCGTATACATTGAACACAGACGCCACACATCCCTGACAGGGTCCCGACACGCTGTGAGACCCCACACACCCCTGACAGGATCCTGACAGACTGTGAGACCCCACACATCCCTGACAGGGTCCTGACACACTGTGAGATCCCACACATCCCTGACAGGATCCTGACACACTGTGAGATCCCACACACCCCTGACAGGATCCTAACAAAGTGTGAGACCCCACACACCCCTGACAGGATCCTGACACAGTGTGAGACCCCACACACCCCTGACAGGATCCTGACACACTGTGAGACCCCACACACCCCTGACAGGGTCCTGACACACTGTGAGATCCCACACACCCCTGACAGGATCCTAACACAGTGTGAGACCCCACATACCCCTGACAGGATCCTGACACACTGTGAGACCCCACACATCCCTGATAGGGTCCTCACACACGGTGAGACCCCGCACATCCCTGCTAGAGTCCGGACATGCTGAGATCCTGCACACTCCTGACAGTCCCTTCAAATTCTGTGAAATCCTGGATACACTTTGCAGAGTCCTAACATACTTTTACACATCCTTTCAAAGGATTGTGTTCAGCAGTAGTGCAGCTGCAATTAGCTGTTTCCACATTTTGCCTTCCCCTAATTCAGGTCTCAGGGCATCGACATCGCTTTCCATGATTGTGACAGATAGTCTCTGTGTCCAGAATACTCTCTCACTGGCACCCCAAACACTTGTCCAGCTACATTATCTCCTGCGTCGACGGGTCGACGGAAGATACAGGTTAGGCTAATAATCCTTATTGTATGGACGGCGGTCCGGGTGAGTGAACATGATGGAATGGTTGGGACTGAAGTGGATAGTTCTTTGGAAAGAGTGTTGTGGGTCAGGTAGTTGGACATTGAGAGTGGATCAGCACATGGAAGTGTGATGTTGTTGTCTTTACGAAGACTTGATTGAGAGAGACAAGATTGGCAGATCAATATTCCAGCGTTACAATATTTCAGATAGAGAGGGGAGGTAATATGTTTGAAAAGGTTTATTTGCTGACCTGGGGAATTTCACAGCTGCAATCAGAGAGGACACCCTGGGGATTTCAAGTACTGAGGCAATATGAGTGCATAGAAATAAGATAGATACAGTCACTGATGGGTTTTTACAAAACATCTCCCGGTAGTCATCATGAGATACAGGAACTAATATGTAGGCAAATTCTGGAAAGATGCAAAAGCAGCAAGTTTGTTGTAGTGGGTAATTTTAACTTCCCCTGTGTTACTGATGACCTTTCATTCTCTGTCCCGTGTTTCCTACCTGCAAGAATATTTTAGGAATCTCTGATGGTGAGATGTGTGTAATGTGTGAACTAGAGGAGGGCCAGACTTCAGCTGGTATTTGAAAGTAAGCCGGCAGGTTGCTGAGGTTTCAGTGGTGGAACATTTGGGAACAGTGAACACAACTCCTCTTCTCAGATGGTTATGAATAAGAAGAGGTTTGCAGCTTATAGAAATATACAAAACCTACAGCACAATACTGGCCTTTCGGCCCACGATGCTGTACCGAACATGTAATTATTTTAGAAATTAAAAGGCTCTATTGTTTCTGCCTCCACCACAATCGCCGGCAGCCCATTCCACGCCCTCACCACTCTCTGCATAAATAACACTTACCCCTAACAATCCCTCTGTACCTGCTTCCAAGCACCTTAAAATTGTACGCTCCTGTGTTAGCCATTTCAGCCCTAGAAGAAAGTCTCTGACTATCCACACAATCAATGCCTCTCATCATTTTATACACCTCTATCAGGTCACCTCTCATCCTCCGTTGTTCCCAGGAGAAATGGCCGAGTTCACACAAGCTATTCTCATAGGGCATGTTCCCCAATCCAGGCATTACTTGTAAATCTCCTATGCACCCATTCTATAGTTTCCACGTCCTTCCTGTAGTGAGGTGACCAGAACAGAAGACAATACTCCAGCTGGGTCCGATATACCTGCAACATCACCTCTCGGCTCCTAAACTCAATCCCAGGGTTGATGAAGGCCAATGCACTGTATGCCGTTTGAACCACAGAGTCAACCTGCATAGCAGCTTTGAGCGTCCGCTGGACTCGGACCCCAAGGTCACTCTGATTCTCCACACTGCCAAGAATGGGGTGTGCAGTATTGGGTGTGGGAAAGATAACTTGAGTGGCAGATTCAGTGGCAAAGGCTTAGAATGAGAGCACCTCTTGTTAGACAAATCCCCAACGGGCATGATTAAATATTAGCTGAGCAGAATTTGGGTCCAGCATGTTGCAAAGAGGATTAAAGCCAACGACGTCAATGCCTGTAGATCTTGATGGGAGATGTTGTAAATTTAATCTGAAAGGGAGAGATGAGTTTCATGATGCTGAAATGTGACTCAGTTGTGGAGGGTGAAGAGGCATGCCAAAGAAAGCATTGGGATACAGATCAGTTGCAGATGCGGATGGGGAAATATCAGGTGGAGTTTAATCCAGAGAAGTGTGAGTTCTTGCAATTCAGGAGATCAAATGTATGGGGAAGTATAGAGTAAAGGTCACAACCCTGACGTCATTAATGTCGACCGGGATCCTGATATCCATATCTTCGGAGGCAGGCGGGAGGAGTTTATGGGGACATCGTGTTAGCGGCAACTTTGTGGGCTGAAGGTCCCATACCTGTACTGTACTATGCAGGTCTTGAGATAGCTGAAATCCTGAACCACCTGCTACCGAAATTCCTCGGTCTCTGCTCCCTTCACCACCTGACCTGTAAACGGCATGGTTTCAAACTTGTATTTAAAGTCACAGACCAGTAGCATCTACCCTTTCTCCCCTTTCCACAAACATTGTCTGACCTGTACTCACATCTACACTCCTGTCCTGTACTGCAGAGGGCAGGCCAACATGCTGCAACACTCTGGCGGACTGGAAGGCTCTACAATGGGTAGTCAAAACTGCCCAACGCATCACCAACACCCCCAGCCTACCTTCCACCAGGGACGTATATACAGAAAGGCTCTGGAAAAGGGTCAGCAGCATCAGGAAGGATCCTACCTATCCTGTCTGTGGGCTATTTGCCCCTCTCCCATGAGGGAGGAAGGATCCCACCTATCCTGCCTATGGGCTGTTTGCCCCACCCCCAAGAGGGAGGAAGCTACGTAGCATCCACAGCAGGACAACCAGACTCAAAATCAGTTAC
Source organism: Hypanus sabinus (assembly GCF_030144855.1). Taxonomy (NCBI): domain Eukaryota; kingdom Metazoa; phylum Chordata; class Chondrichthyes; order Myliobatiformes; family Dasyatidae; genus Hypanus; species Hypanus sabinus. The sequence goes on along the minus strand of NW_026781240.1, from coordinate 396,576 downwards.
TTTCCTCAAGCAGTAAGACTGATCAACACCTCCAATGATGAAGCCACCCCTACACACCTAACAACACCCACCCACCACCAGCACGATTTGAAAATTTTCTGCCAGAACCACCTGAGGTCAGAGTGACACCTGTATCGTATATACTTATATTTATTGTGTTTTCCATTGCGTTCTTTATCTGAGTTATTTTGTTCTGCATCACATCCAGAATAACAATTAACTTCCTTGTCTTTTACACTTGTGTATCTTCAATCTTGAATCTGTTGGGTATACACAACACATACTCTTTAAGAGACACGAGACTGCAGATCTGCCGTCTCAAACCATTTTCCGGAGGAATTCAGTGAGCTGTGCAGCATCTGTGATGATGGAAGGGGGGGCTGTTTGCGTTTTGTGCCAAAATGCTGACTGTCTCAATCTCCTGAACAAGACATTGACATTTTCTCCCCCAACAACCCTCACCGACAGTGCACGTGCTGCTCAATAAAGCTACTTCTTTGTATTTTGAATCAGTGATGGTGAGTGGGAGGGGAAGCTGTGATTCCCACGATCAATTCCCACGACCCATTCTCCATCTCCATACGCCACATTAAACATCCGGCTTTCAAAGTTCTTCCACAGGAACAATAGCTCTGGCAGTGGTGGGAGTTTATCCAGTCCAGGACAGTCGGGGGTTAATAAACTATTAGGGAAATACTCACCTTCACAGCACAGTTAATGTGGAAATGTGATGATCTGGTGTTTATCTAGTCCAGGCCTCTCTGTCCAGTCAGGGGTCTGTTAATCACATTTACTTCACTGTACGAACATCCATTGATGAATTCAATCAAGGCAATAGCTTTGAGCTAACTCTTGTGTGCTTAAATACTGAGTTCTGAGTTGAGCCATTTAACATTTTGACTATGTTCCTGTTCCCATGGAAGATGTTCAACAGAAACACAAGGAGACCCTGCGGGCACAAACTGAAACACTGAGAGTGAACACGATCCTGATGAGGGAGAAGGTGAAGGTTTTCCAGCTGGTTGATCGATACGCTGAGCTCACGGTCATTTCTACTGTTCGAGATCGGAGACTGGTGGAACATGAGCTGCTGGCAAGAGGCAGAGACCATGGCGATTGGAGAGAAAAACATCTCCGCAGAGAACTGGAAAAAATCCGGACTGATCAGTTGTTCCAGAGCAGCTTTTCCTGGAGTAAATCCAAATCTGGGAGTTCGGCAGCAGTGGCCGGAGTCCCGGGGATCGGGAAAACAACAATGGTACAAAAGATTGTTCATGACTGGGCCACGGGGAAAATATTCCAACAATTCCAGTTTGTTTTCAGTTTCAAATTCCGCGATTTAAACTCCATTAACTGCAGGATAAACATGAGGGAACTGATTCTGGATCAATATCCCTACTTTGGGAATATTCTGAGAGAGGTCTGGAAGAACCCAGAGGGATTGCTGTTTATATTCGATGGTTTGGATGAATTCAAGCACGGAATCGATTTTGCTGACTGTCGGAGAGACACAGAACCCATGCACCAGTGCCCAGATCCTGAGTGGTGGTGTGAAGTGTCTGACATTGTGTACAGTTTAATCCAGGGCAAGCTGCTCCCAGGGTGTTCAGTGCTGGTCACCACCCGCCCCACTGCATTACATTTATTGGAAAAGGCTGATATCAGTGTCTGGGCTGAAATCCTGGGATTTCTTGGTGAGGAGCGGAAGGAATATTTCCTCAGACATTTTAAAGATCAGACGGTGGCAGAAGCTGTTTTCAAACACGTGAAGGAGAACGAGATCCTGTACACCTTGAGCTACAACCCATCCTACTGCTGGATCCTTGCTCTGGCACTGGGACCCTTCTTCACACAAAGAGTCAGGGACCCACTGCGAGTTCCCAAGACCATCACCCAACTGTACTCCTACTATATTTACAACATCCTGAAAAACCACGGGCGTGAGATTGAGAACCCCCGTGATGTGTTACTCAGGGTTGGTCAGATGGCCTTCAGAGGAGTGTCTGAGAACAAGATTGTGTTTACAGATGGAGATTTGATCAAGTACAATCTGCAGCCTTCCCAGTTCCTGTCCGGGTTCCTAATGGAGCTTTTGGAGAGAGAGGATTCTGCTCGGAGCATGGTGTACACATTCCCACACCTCACCATCCAAGAGTTTGTAGCTGCAGTCGCACAATTCCTGAATCCACATCCCGGGGATATCCTGAAATTCCTCACTGAAACCCACAACACGACAGATGGGCGATTTGAGGTATTCCTCCGTTTTGTTGCTGGTCTCTCCAATCCAATGACAGCTCGGGGCCTGGAGGAGTTTCTGGGTCCATTTTCTCATCAAACAACCTGCAGGGTGATTGACTGGGTGAAGGAGGAGGTTAAACGCCAGATTGGAAACACAGAGAGTGGAGCTGGTAAAAGGAGCCTCCTGAACACATTGCACTACCTGTTTGAGTCTCAGAATCGTGGACTGGCTCAGGCTGCACTGGAACCTTTGGAAATACTTTCGTTCAGTGGAATGACACTGACCCCGATTGACTGTGCGGTCCTATCTCATGCCATCGGACTCTGTGTTACAATAAAACAGCTCGACCTGGAGAAATGCCGCATTCAGAGTGAAGGAATCCAGCAGCTGGGACCCGGGCTGCACAAGTGCCAGGACTTGAGGTAACCTGATTTATCTCCCATTCTGAAGTGTGAAACTGTTCCATTGTGTTGTTTCAATGTAACTGTATTTGGGTAAAATTGTAGTAAATCAGATTGTGAAGAATTTTGACAAATGCCGAGGGGATCGGTCAGTAATTCCCCAAGGACGGGAGAGTTCTGTGGTTCCTTGTGAAGGGATGTTGGAGACTTCATCAGATCAGTGAACAACGGCCATTGGTTTAATGATAGTATATCACTGGAATAGCCGTGTTTCTCGCTGCCAGTGACATGTCCATTGATAATGTTCCTTCGCAGTCACTGACGCCCAAACCAACACTGACTGCAATAGGTGGGTCAGAGATTCACACCCCCTTCCGATGGACAAGAGACCATCAGCAGACTGTCCAAACTTTACAACCCCTTCCCGTTGAGGGTCGGGAGACCAGCACCGGACTGTCCCAGCTTTACAATGCCTTCCCTGGTGAGGGACAAGAGAAAGTTAGTGGACTGACCCAGTGACAGTGAGAGAATTCCCTCTGTAAGATTGTCCTCCCTCTGCCCTTCCCCATGTGTGACTATCACCAGCAGTCTACCTGTGTCAATGTGGGCACTACCCCGCCCCAAATGGTTATGTCCTCTATATATGGGCCCTAATTCAGACCTTCCGCTTACCTCAGCATCCGATCCTCCTTCGGATCACTCTTCCCCACTACCTATTTCCTGTCGGTTCTCTCTTCCCCATCCTTTTCCTCCTGAGGGTTCTCTCTTACCCATCCCGCTTCCTCCTGCAGGTTCAGTCTTCCTATCCGTTTTCCTCAGGTGATCTATTCAACAATGTCTTATCGACATTCCTCACTCACAATTCATTCTCACTGTGAGACTTCCTCCCACAGGAACACTCTTCTGACCATCTGGGAATGAGACAGAATATATGGAGTTTACAGGGTCACACCGACAGACTAAATTACCGACATTCGGTGAATACACTGGAGCTGGTCAGTGAAGGACATTGACAGTGATGGGAACTCCAATCAGTGATTTACTGAAGGGTTTAATGTTTCCTGAAATATCCGAGTGAGACAAATTCCTTCAGACCCACGGTTTGAATCACTTTGTTCATCAATTTGTCTGTTTGTGTTTAGACTTGGGGAGAATAAACTGGGAGATTCAGGAGTGAAACTGGTGTCTGCGGCTCTGAGGAACCCGGAATGTAAAATACAGAAACTGTGGTAAGTACCAGACTGTGGGAGATTGTGTTTACAGTCACTGGGTGTCTGACACTGAACATGAATGTGATCAGTAATTGTGTTACTGATAAACACTGGGGATTTGTACCGTCTCCTGTCTTTCTGTGTCCTTCACCCTCTCTCTCTTTCTCATCTCCAGGCTGGGGGATGTCGGTCTCACAGATTCTGGCGTTGAGGATCTCGCTTCCCCTCTCAGTAAAATATCATCACTAACGGAGCTGGACCTGGGTAGTAATAAACTGGGAGATTCAGGAGTGAAACTGGTGTCTGCGGCTCTGAGAAACCCGGAATGTAAAATACAGACACTCGTGTAAGTACCAGACTGTGGGAGATTGTGTTTACAGTCACTGGGTGTCTGACACTGAACATTAATTTGATCAGTAATTGTGTTACTGGTAAACACTGGGTATTTGTACCGTCTCCTGTCTCTCTGTGTCCTTCACCCTCACTCTCTCTCATCTCCAGGCTGGACAATGTCAGTCTCACAGATTCTTGTGCCGAGGATCTCGTCTCCGCTCTCAGTACAAACCGAACGCTGATGGAGCTGGACCTGGGTGATAATAAACTGGCAGATTCCGGAGTCAAACTGGTGTCTGCTGCTCTGAGGAACCTGGAGTGTAAAATACAGAAACTGCGGTAAGTACCAGACTGTGGGAGATTGTGTTTATAGTCACTGGGTGTCTGACACTGAACATTAATGTGATCAGTATTTGTGTTACTGATAAACACTGCGGATTTGTACCATTTCCTGTCTGTCTGTGTCCTTCACCCTCACTCTCTGTCATCTCCAGGCTGGACAATATCAGTCTCACAGATTCTGGTGCCGAGGATCTTGTCTCTGCACTCAGTGCCAAACCATCACTGAAGGGGTTGAGCCTTGGTTACAACTCGCTGACAGACCGATCTGTACCCGCTCTCCGCCGCCTCATACTGACCCTCCCGAGTCTGGAGTGGATCGGGTGAGTGTTTGTATTAATGTTCAGTGTGATAAAATATGAGCGGACCCGTGGGCTTTCTGGTGATATTTGGCTGTGCGTGTTTTTGAAACATTATCCCCAGTGCCCTGTTACGGACACTGGTGTGTAATCTGTTTATTTCATCTTTATTCTCTCATCTGTTTCAGATTGTACGGGAATTGGTTCAGTGAGACTGGGGAGAAGGAACTGAGATCTCTGCGGGAACCCAGACCCAGACTGACAGTGTCCCTGTGAACATCTGTATGTGTGAACATCCCCGCCCGCGGGATGGGGACATTTTAGCCAATTTCCCACCCCCATCTTTCACTCCCGCCCTTACTTTTCAAGGCCACACGCCAGGTTTAATTCTCAACTGTTCTGACGGAACCGGCTCCAGTGACGTGTCTCCACCTGCTGTACGGCGGCGCAGCTTCCTCCGGATGTGCAGGTTCAAGACTCCCCGCCACGTGAGACCCCGAACTACATAGACAGGAAGAGCCTGGGGGCCAGGGCTCAGTCTGGGACACCGGTGTCCCGGGGTGGGATTATCCCGGGAGAGAATCCTTTTGCTCCCTTTGCTGAGGACGGTGCATTCGGCAGTCTGGCCGATATAATGATGTTAAATTGACAAATCCCTCTGCAGTGACCCTGGATCTGCAGCGATCCCGACACAGCCCTGAAGTGTGATTTTATAATCATCGGTTCCCCGATGCAGAGTGACCGTGAGAAACAGGACTGATTATTCAACCAGTCACTCGTTGTCACCGGTCAGTTAATTGTGTGTGACTGTGAGTGAGTCGGGAGCAGCTTATTTATTCCCGCACGTCAGCAGCTGACACATTGTTTAATTTACATTTGTCATGATGAAATCAATAAACCGCTGTAACTTCCTGTCCTGGTGTCGGACTCGAGTTTTATTTGAGGTTTCTGCTGACCCCCGCACCCTGTGAACTGCAACAGTGGGTCGGAGCTCCTCACACTGACACTAAATACTTTACACAGCCGTCAGATAAAACTTCAATTTCGGGGAGTTCATAGAGATGGGGAGTGATACAGAGTTCATGGATCTGGAGAGGGTGGGGGGGGGGACTCAATTTGGCAGGGGAATACAGGTGGATATTAGAATGCTAGCGATTGACAATTACATTTGACTTCAGCGGTGGAGAAGTAGCCCAGGATGAAATCGAAGATGCGGATAATTTTGCAAAAACGCGACACCACCCCTTGATGCAGCCGTGGGTCGTAGCTCCTCACACTGACACAGTCGCGTCTCAGCTCCAGGCTGAGGAAGGTCAGACCGACAGAGTCTGGGTGCCCAGGATCTCATCTCCACCCAACCCCTTTCCTGGCTAACAGACCCCCTCCTGCCCCCCGCAGACAGTTATAATGAACAGTAGTATCAGACATGATTCCACTGGATTAAAAAGGAGAGGAAGTTTTCAAAGGTCATTTAAATCGAAGCAAGAGGCGGAGAGGGAAGAGGTGAAAGAAGCTCTTTAACTGGTCAGGTCAAAGAGGCTAGACTGCGCAGACGCGTGGCGTAGCGCGCCAAAGGTTTAAAAGAAAGACCGTCATATACATCGGCCATTATCGGAGTGGACTGAGGCAGAGTCGGACGGCTTTGGCTCAATCAGGCTTTGGCGAGAATAGGCAGAGGCGAGGTTGAACGGGACACGATTGCGCAAGCGCATGAAAGTCGGCGGGGAAATCTAAAAAGCGAGCTTCACTCCAGGTGAGGTAAGGGTGAGTAAGCTCCTGTAATTAACCTAATTAGCTTAGGAGTAGGTTTGAAATGTATGAATTATGAAAGGAACCTGGCGATTAATATCAAAGAAGCTCCTAAGAGTTTTTTTAAGTATATAAAGCTTATAAGAGAGTTGAGGGTAGATATAGGAATAATAGAAAATGACGCCAGAGATATTGTAATCAGAGGCCAAGTGGAAGACATCTGCAGTACACCCAACATTTAAGAATGCCAGGGAAGCGGATTATGTGCAGTGAAAATTACGACCGAGCAAGTGCTCAGAAAGCTTAATAGTCTGAATAGTCTGAGGGTGATGCAATGCACCCTTCGGTTCTGAAGGAAGTGTGGCCGTTACAGAAGGAAGAGCAGGAGCGAAGGGCTCATGAGATAATTGGCAGGGACAAATAAAAGGACGGGTAACTGGAGAGGAGCAGCCAGTGGTGTGAGTGGCTCAGGGTAGGAATGGAGCTTTGAGGCTTTGGCTCTAGAGGCTTTGGCGAGTAGATGCTGAGGACGAGTTTGCTCCCAGTGAGGTAAGTCCGGGTAAGTTCCGTTAATTAATTTAATTAACTTAGGAGTAGGTAATGGAGGCAGCAGTTAGGACATTGGAGTGCTCCGTTTGAAGCATGTGGGAAGTCAGGGCAAGCACAGTTGTCCCTGATGACTACACCTGCGAAAGGTGCATCCAGCTGCAGCTCCTGACAAACCGAGTTAGGGAACTGGAGCTGGAGCTGGATGAACTTCGGATCATTCGGGAGGCAGAGGGAGAAATAGACAGGAGTTTCAGGGTGATAGTCACCCCTAGGAGTCAGGAGACAGCTAGTCAGGTGACTGTCAGGAGAGGGAAGGGGAATAGATAGGAAGAGCAGAGCACCCATGTGGTCTTTCCCTTCAACAATACGTATACCGTTTTGGATACTGTTGCTGGGGACAACCTACCAGGGACAAGTTGCAGTGGTTGTGTCTCTGGCACTGAGACTGGACCCTCAGCTCAGAAGGGAAGGAAGGAAAAGAGGAGAGCAGTAGTGATAGGGGATTCGATAGTTAGGGGGACAGATAAGAGTTTCTGTGGAAGAGATCGAGAATCACGGATGGTCTGTTTTCTACCTGGTGCCAGGGTCCACGATATCTAGGATCGAGTTCTCAGTATTCTCAAGAGGGAGGGTGAGCAGCCGGATGTCGTTGTCCATGTAGGGATCCAATGAGGTGGGTAGGAAGAGTGAGGAGATCCTGAAAGGTGAGTTTAGGGAGCTAGGTGCCAAGTTAAAGAACAAGACCTCCAGGATAGCAATCTCAGGATTGCTACCAGTGCCACGTGCAGGCGGGTTTAGAAATAATAAGATTGTGCAGATCAACACGTGGCTGAAGACATGCTGCAGGAGGGAGGGTTTTCAGATTTATAGATAATTGGGCAGTTTTCCAGGGAAGCTGGGAACTGTTCTGGTGGGACGGTTTACATCTGAACTGGAAGGGGACAAATATTCTTGCAGGTAGGTTTGCTAGAGAGGATCCAGTGGATTTAAACTAGATACGAGGGGGGAGGGGAAACAGAGTGTAGGAACAGATGTATGGGAGAAGTACGAAAAAGAAGATAGTAAAGTTCTTCGTGCTGTTAGAGATAAACAGAGAGGAAGAGGTGGAGAATTTCTTAAATAAATTTATTTTAATGCTTGGAGCATTGTAAGAAAGGTGGATGAGCTTAGAGCATGGAATGATACCTGAAAATATGATGTTGTAGCTATTAGAGAAACATGGTTGCAGGAGGGGAGTGATTGGCAACTAAATATTCCTGGATTTCGTTGCTTCTGGTGTGATGGAATCAGAGGCACAAGAGGGGGAGGTGTTGCGTTGCTTGTCGGAGAAAATATTACGGCGGTGCTCTGGCTGGATAGATTAGAGGGCTCGTCTAGGGCGACTATTTCGTGGAATTGAGGAATGGGAAAGGTGTAGTAACACTAATAAGGGTGTATTATAGACCACCTAATGGGGTGCGAGAATTGGAGGAGCAAATTTGCAAGGAGATAGCAGATGCTTGTAGTAAGAGCAGGGTTGTGATTGTGGGAGATGCTAATTTTCCACACATAGACTGGGAAGCCCACATTGCAAAAGGGATGGATGGTTTGGAGTTTGTAAAATGTGTGCAGGATAGTTTGTTTGCAGCAATACATGGAGGTACCGACTAGAGAAGGGGCAGTGTTGGATCTTCTGTTACGGAATGAAATAGTTCAGGTGACGGAGGTATGTGGTGGGGAACACTTCGGGTCCAGTGATCATAATGTCATTAGTTTCAATATAATTATGGAGAAGGATGGGACTGGACCTAGTGTTGAGATTTTTGATTGGAGAAAGGCTAACTTTGAGGAGATGTGAAAGGATTTAGAAGGAGTGAATTGTGGCAATTTGTTTTATGGGAAGGATGTAATAGAGAAATGGAGGCCATTTAAAGGTGAAAATTTGAGGGTACAGAATCTTTATTTTCCTGTTAGGTTGAAAGGAAAGGTTAAAATTTTGAGACATTCATGGTTTTCAAGGGATATTGGAAACGGTTCGGAAAAAGAGAAATATCTACAATAAATATAGGCAGTATGGAGTAAATGAGGTGCTCGAGGAATATAAATAAAGGAAGAAGAAACTTAAGAAAGAAATTAGAAAAGCTGAAATAAGATACGAGGTTGCATTGGCAAGTAAGGTGAAAATAAATCCGAAAGTTTTTTACATTTATATTAATAGCAAAAGGATAGTGAGGGATAAAATTGGTCCCTTAGAGAATCAGAGTGGAGAGCTATGTGTGGAGCCGAAAGAGATGGGGGAGATTTTAAACAATTTCTTTTCTTCGGTATTCACTGAAGAGAAGGATATTGAATTGTGTAAGGTAAGGGAAACAACTAGGGAATTTATGGAAACTATGATAATTAAAGAGGAGGAAGTACTGGCGCTTTTATGGAATATAAAAGTGGATAAATCTCCGAGTCCTGACAGGAAATTCCCTAGAACGTTGAGGGAATTTAGTGTAGAAATAGAAGGGGCTCTGACAGAAATATTCCAAATGTCATTAGAAACGGGGAAAGTGCCGGAGAATTGGCGTATTGCTCATGTGGTTCCATTCTTTAAAAAGGGTTGTAAGAGTAAACCTAGCAATTATAGGCCTGTCAGTTTGACGACAGTGGTAGGTAAATTAATGGAAAGTATTCTTGGAGATTACTTTATATATATGAAATTATCTGGACAGACAGGGTCTGATTAGGAACACTCAGCATGGATTTGTGCCTGGAAGGTCATGTTTGACAAATCTTATTGAATTTTTTGAAGAGTTTACAAGAAAAGTTGACGAGGGTAAAGCAGTGGATGTTGTCTATATGGACTTCAGTAAGGCATTTGACAAGGTTCAGCATGGAAGGTTAGTTAGGAAGGTTCAATCGTTAGGTATTAATATTGAAGCAGTAAAATGGATTCAAAAGTGGCTGGATGGGAAATGCCAGACTGTAGTGGTGGATAACTCTTTGTCAGGTTGGAGGCCGGTGACTAGTAGTGTGCCTCAGGGATCTGTACTGGGTCTAATGTTGTTTGTTATATGCATTAATGATTTGGATGATGAGGAGGTAAATTGGATTAGTAAGTATGCAGATGATACTAAGGTAGGTGGTGTTGTGGATAATGAAGTAGGTTTTCAAAGATTGCAGAGAAATTTAGGCCAGGTAGAAGAGTGGGCTGAAAGATGGCAGATGAAGTTTAATGCTGATAAGTGTGAGGTGCTACATTTTGGTAGGAATAATCCAAGTAGGACATACATGGTCAATGGTAGGGCATTGAAGAATGCAGTGGAATTGAGTGATCTAGGAATAATGCTCCATAGTTCCCTGAAGGTGGTATCTTATGTGTATAGGGTCGTGAAAAAAGCTTTTGGTTTGCTGGCCTTTATAAATCAGAGCATTGAGTATAGGAGTTGGGATGTAATGTTAAAATTGTACAAAGCAATGGTAAGGCCGAATTTGGAGTATAGTGTACAGTTCTGGTCACCGAGTTATAGGAAAGATGTCAACAAAATAGAGAGAGTACAGAGAAGATTTACTAGAATGTTACCTGGGTTTCAGCACCTAAGTTACAGGGAAAGGTTGAACAAGTTAGGTCTTTATTCTTTGGAGTGTAGAAGGTTGAGGGAGACTTGATGGAGGTATTTAAAATTATGAGGGGGATAGATATAGTTGACGTGGATAGGCTTTTTCCACTGAGAGTCGGGGAGATTCAAACCAGAGGACAAGAGTTGAGTGTTAAGGGGCAAAATTTTAAAGGTAACATGAGGGGGAATTTCTTTACTCAGAGAGTGGTAACTGTGTGGAACGAGCTTCCTCTAGAAGTGGCAGGAGCAGGTTCGGTATTGTCATTTAAAGTAAATTGGATAGGTATATGGACAGGAAAGGAATGGAGGGTTATGGGCTGAGTGCAGGTCGGTGCGACTAGGTGAGAGTAAGCGCTCAGCACGGACTAGAAGGGCCGAGATGGCCTGTTTCTGTGCGGTAATTGTTATATGGTTCTCTGTCCCGGCTCCCTCCACACCGTCCCATCACACACTCCCGGCTTCAGAGACAGAGTGAATTTCCTTCCACGCCGTCCCATCACGCGCTCCCAGAGTCAGACACAGAGTGAATCTCTCTCCAAACCGTTAATTCACACACTCCCGGGGTCAGACACAGAGAGAATCTCCCTCCACACCGTCCCATCACACACTCCCGGGGTCAGACACAGAGTGAATCTCGCTCCACACCGTCCCATCACACGCTCCCAGAGTCAGACACAGAGTGAATCTCTCTCCAAACCGTTAATTCACACAATCTCGGGGTCCGCGCACACATACCACACACACGTACACACGAGACGAATCTCAGTAGAGGTGGTGAAAGAGACGGAGAGAAGTAATGGAACGGCGGGGACCGATACAGGGTGGGAGGGGGCACAAACGGGTAGCGGTGTACAGGTGAATATTAGAACCCCAGCGATTAACAAACACTTTTGATCTTTAGGGTCGAGACGTGGCCCAGGATGAAATCGAAGATGAGGAAAATTTAGCAAAATCGGGAAGCCGTCCCTTCCCGTCCGCTCACACGGGCCCAGCTGCCAATCAAACACGACCCTTTTCCATTCATCCCCACCATCCGCATTCCTAACGGGACGCGCCCCTTCCCATTTACTCCCTCCGTCTGCCTCCCATTGGAACTCCTCCTGTTCATTTCCAACGGGACTGGGATCCTGGAAATTGGTAGGGACGTCTGAATTCCATGTTTGACAGAACTCCGGGCGGTGTTTACGGAACTTGACGAGAACGCCGATGGGTTTATTAGTTATATGGAAACTCGAGGGTCGTGTGGACATTGACGATTTTGTAAAACTGACGATACTCAGGACTGAAAATAGTCTCCGGGGAGAAAGTGATGGGCTGAGTGACAATGGGCGCCATAGAGGAGGCGATGGGCTGAATGAAGGTGGCCGTGGTCACCACGTTTCTCAGGGCCGGCAGAGAGTGATACACAGACAAGAGAATGGGAGTGACAGGCAGCGTTCAAATGAACGACAGGGTGGGGATGACGCAGTGATTGAAAATTATCACCAGGGAGGGTGTTATGTGCAGATTAAAATTAGGATTCTGGATTAAAGCCAGAATATAAAATTGTCCCCAGTGAGGGAGTGACACACCGATATAACATTGTCACAGGGGAGAGAGTGACGCGCCGACATAACATTGTCACCGGAGAGAGAGTGACACACCGATATAACATTGTCACAGGGGAGAGAGTGACGCGCCGACATAACATTGTCACCGGGGAGAGAGTGACGCGCCGATATAACATTGTCACCGGGGAGAGAGTGACGCGCCGATATAACATTGTCACCGGGGAGAGAGTGACGCGCCGATATAACATTGTCACCGGGGAGAGAGAGACGCGCCGATATAACATTGTCACCGGGGAGAGAGAGACGCGCCGATATACCATTGTCACCGGAGACAGAGAGACGCGCCGATATAACATTGTCACCGGGGAGAGAGTGACGCGCCGATATAACATTGTCACCGGGGAGAGAGTGACACACCGACATTACATTGTCACCGGAGAGGGAGTGACGCGCCGATATAACATTGTCACCGGGGAGAGAGTGACACGCCGATATAACATTGTCACCGGGGAGAGAGTGACGCGCCGATATAACATTGTCACCGGGGAGAGAGAGACGCGCCGATATAACATTGTCACCGGGGAGAGAGTGACGCGCCGACATAACATTGTCACCGGAGAGAGACGCGCCGATATAACATTGTTACCGGGGAGAGAGTGACGCGCCGACATAACATTGTCACCGGAGAGAGAGTGACACACCGACATAACATTGTCACAGGGGAGAGAGTGACACGCCGACATAACATTGTCACCGGAGAGAGAGTGACACACCGATATAACATTGTCACCGGAGAGGGAGTGACGCGCCGATATAACATTGTCACCGGAGAGAGAGTGACACACCGACATAACATTGTCACCGGGGAGAGAGTGACACGCCGACATAACATTGTCACCGGGGAGAGAGTGACGCGCCGACAGAACATTGTCACCGGGGAGAGAGTGACGCGCCGATATAACATTGTCACCGGGGAGAGAGTGACGCGCCGATATAGCATTGTCACCGGGGACAGAGTGACGCGCCGATATAACATTGTCACCGGAGAGGGAGTGACACACCGATATAACATTGTCACCGGGGAGAGAGTGACACGCCGATATAACATTGTCAACAGAGAAAATGGTCTCAGGAAGGGAGGGAGGGATGCACTGATAGAAAATTGACGCCAGGACGGGAGTAAGGCACTTATAAATCAGAGGGAGTGGCAGCCCGACATGAAATAGTCCCTGATTCCTTTGTCATAATGGCTGAGAGGGAGAGAGAGATGGACAGACTTCAAATGGCCAACAGGGAGGGTGAGACGCACCAAGTAAAATGGCCGAAACGGAGACAGTATCACATTATGAAGAGAGAGGATGTAATGGGGCGATGTAAAATTATCTGCAGGGAGAGAGTGACGCTCTGTCATAAAATGTCCGCCGCTTCGCTTAAAATTTCTGACGGGGCAGTTTAGGGTTAGTGATTCCTTGTTTAAAGTGAGCGCTGGGAAGGGATGGAGTGAGACACTGACTTACAATGGCCACTGTCGCACACAGAATCTATGGCGAAGGAACATGCGGTGCCCATGGATACAATCCCGGGATCGAGTGTGTTATTGATTGTAATAACAGTATTTTAATTTGTGATTTATATAGTCTTGCTATAGTATGTATGTTTTAATTCTAATAATTTTGTCATTGAAAAACTAATGTATGTACCTCAGATATTCACACATACACATATACATGTGGGTTTTGGTGAGGAGGGGTGAGGGGTTTGGGAGGAAGAGGAGTGACGGGACGAGGAGTGGACTGATGAGACGGTGAGCGTGGCGAAGTCACTGACTCAATAGGAGACGAAAAGGGAGGGGCGGAAGTGCCTGTCACAAACTGGTGGCCGACAGGAGAAGATAAAGGCGGGGCGAGGCGGAGAGAAACAGCAGCAAGGGAACGGGAGTGATGGGACGGGGAGTGAGGGGGGAGTGACTTTTTCAATAGTGGAGGAAGGATGGGTGGTGACATTTCCTCCACAACTGAAACGAGCTGCAAGAAAGTGGGAGCGTGGACGGGAAAAGGGAAGGGAAGGGTCGGGACGCGGTCAGGGCTGATTGGACGGAGAGTTGAGTGTCTCAACGGAGGGAGAGGGGAGAGTCTCACTCAACGACAGCTGGAAGGGATTGGGTGGGGGAGCGAAATTCCCCATCAGAAAATGTTCACCCCCCAAGATGTGGTGGATGGTGGGAGAAAGGTCAAGGGGACTGTGGTGAACTATATGTACCTGTCTGGACACGCCCCTCTGCTGACTGTTCCTGTGGCTCCTCCCACAGACCCCTGTATGAAGGCGATTAGAGGCACTGCTCCTCCCTCAAGTCTCCAGGATGTTGTGTGGTGGTCTCTTGCAGCTAATAAAAGCCTGTCGTTCGCCTCCCGTCTCCGAGAGTTATTGATGGTGCATCAGGGACAGAGAGGGGAGGGTGTCAGGGCTGACGGGGTGAGTAGGGGAGTGACACACTGGGTGACAGAGAGAGAAAGAGCGCGATGAGGAGAAGCGAAAATCGGCATCGCAGAATAGCAGCCAACCAGCAGAAGGTGTACAACATCGAGGTGGTGGGAGAGAAAAGTGAGGGGAGGGAGGGAAGTGGTTTACGAGTGCTGGGATGGGAAGGAGGGTGTCAAGATGGTGAGTGTGAGGGAGTGACCCACCTCCTGGTGGAGGAAGTGGGAGGGAGGTTCTCACACTGTGACAAAATGGCTGTCGGTAGAAGGTTAATTAGAGAGTTGGAAGAACGAGGTGGGAGGAAAAGGAGAGGAGGGATGAGGAATAGAGATTGAATAAATAGGGAGGGAAATGAATGGAAGTTGAGGAAAAGGCTGTGTCCCATTCTTTGATGCTGGGAGAGTGGTTGTCAATGATAACCATCGCAAAATGGCCGCCGGCCAGTGTGAGATGGGCGGTGATAGAGGGGAGAGCGAGGTGACAGAGAGCGGAGTGTTTCAACAGTGACGGGACGCCGAGGGTGGGAGAGGGCGACTCGTAACAAGGGAGCTGTTTCTAGGGGTTTCCCACGGGGAGGAATGTGACTAACACCGTTACCAGCCTTCCCCCCTCCGTCTCCAAAATCCTGCCTTGATTTTTCTTTCGTGCCGAGCCTCAGGTCGCTCGGTTCGAATCCTTCAGGCTGTCCGGTGACGTGTCGTCACTTTGGGCCCGTCAAAGGCAGGAGTGTGTGCCGGAGAAGACGGAGGCGAGGTCTGGCGGTGCGGGCTGGTTGGCGTGGATCACCACCACTTTCTGCAAGGTGGGGGAGAGGGAGGAGTCAGATTGAGAAGGGGAGGGGGAGAAAGAGCTGAGGAGATGTCCCAATGCCTACACCCTCAGCCTTTCTCTCCCTCAGTCACTTCTCTTCCTCCGTGTCCACTCTTCTCTCTCCATCTCTTCCCCCAACTCTCTCTCCCCACCATTTCCTCCTCTTTCCACCCCTCTCCCCACCCGTTTATTCTTTTTCTGCCCTCATCTCTCTGAACTGTCTAATCCATCAGCAATAACAGGAACCATTCTCTAATTCCCTATAAAGTCTGAAACTATAAGTATTATCTCGGATAAATTCCGCTGTGGAAAAGACAGTGACCTGTGAGTTTGCATTTGAACAATCGTTGTCAGGCGAAAAATACAGATGTTGGCAATAAATTGTTCCGTTTCAGGGTAGCAGGCAATCACATGTGCGGTACCGCACAGAATGGAACCCCATCTGTCATGATATAGACTGGATTGATTCTGTTGATTAGGTCGGGACCGGGCGTGTATTTTTTTCTGTCGTTCCCGGCGAGTTTAAATTAGGCGATGTGTAGAATTATGAGGACGGGTCTCATTGTTCCGCGAGATGAAAGTGGGCGATGTGAAGAATTATGAGGGCGTGTTTAATTTTACTGGCCTTCCTGGCGATGTGGGGAATTATGAGAACAGAATATATATATATTTTTTTTCTGGCGTTCCCGGCGATGTGAAATTGGGCGATGTGGAGAATTATGAGGACGACGGGATGATCCAGTTGCATTTGGTGAATCTCGATGTGTGCGAAAATTCATGGTAATTAAATAAATAACGTGGATAAATGTAATGAATGGGGGAAATTATAAGCGAAGTGCTGCCAAAATAGCGATTTGCATAATATATTGGAAACTTCTCGTGTGCCAATTCTCAGGTCGCCTGGAACACTGTTCACTGTTCACGTGTAAATAGGGCAACCAGTCAGATTCGGAGATGGTCAGTTGATTTTCTCAGCAAGTAACTTTTATCCCACTGTCAGAGTCAAGTTTTCCTACTCCAACTTCGTCTCGACATTATGAAGCAAAAGTTGTTGTATCGCGTGCAGCCTGTGCTCCTTGCTTAAGAAATACCGACTCGCAATAGAGGAATGTTCACCATCTTGGCCTCTGACGTGGCTGTACTGTGACGGGGATTGGATCACGTGGACTGGACGCTCCGTCACGAAGCTGCTTCATTCAAACAATGACCTGTGCATTCATTCACACTGAGCAAGATGAATGATTTGCAAATATTGGAGATATTCTCCATCTGAATTTACATGGTCGGCACAACATTGTGGGCCGAAGGGCCTGTAATGCGCTGTAGATTTCTATGATTCTGTGATTGACAGTCTGGGTGCAGGGAATATGTATCCTGTACCGTGTCGTCGAGGCCTAGGAGGTAAAATTTCAGAAGAATGTATACACTGTTCACGACGGATATCAGAAGAAATTCTTTAACGCTCGTGAGTGGTGAATCATTGGAATCCGATAGCAGTGAATCTGAGGTTAACAGTAAATCAACCTTACCCGTGATGGGTAGTGGAGGGCGATTAGGTTGGGGGTGCCCGATTGCGAATCATAATGTTTATGTCATTTCGTTCTCTTTCTCCAGTGAATTTAGTGGAGATTGTCATCCTGTCCCGGGGAAAGTGCGGCCTCTCCTTCTGCATCACGCGGTACCTGGTGGCCATGCCAGGGGCGGATCTACTGGTCATTATCACTGAGGTCGGTTTATATCAACTGAATTATCATTATTTTCCCGTTTGTTTCCTGAACGTCACCTCTGTGTGCACTGTTCTCCGTGTCCTGTCCCGCATCGCCGTGAACTGTTCCGTTTGGTTCACCGTCACTTTCACCTTCGATCGGTTTGTTGCCATTTGCTGTCAGAAACTGAAAACAAAGTCC
This sequence comes from Hypanus sabinus, assembly GCF_030144855.1. NCBI lineage: Eukaryota > Metazoa > Chordata > Chondrichthyes > Myliobatiformes > Dasyatidae > Hypanus > Hypanus sabinus. The sequence continues at coordinate 379,127 of NW_026781240.1, read as the reverse complement.
TGCACGGGGAGAACGGCGGCCGTGGTTCTAGCGCCATCTGGCGGTCCGTTCTGTCTGAAAACGGCCCACTCTACTTCACTTGCAGAGAGTTCATTAACGATGTACCATGGTTCTATTATCTGAAGCCAAGTTACTTCACTGAACCGGCGTGGGTGGCGTATGACTGGTTTGACATCGTTTTGACTCCGTTCCTCCCATTCGGCGTAATTCTGCTGCTCAACGCTCTGACATTCAGGCACATTTTAGTCGCCAGTCGGGTCCGAAGGGGCTGAGGGGTCAGAGCAAGGGGGGAAACAGCAGAGCTGGAAGAGGGTCTGTGGTTTTGCTCTTCACCTCTCCGGCAGCTTCATCCTCCCGTGGCTGACGAATGTTGCAAATTTTATTTACAACTGTCATCACCGCGATAGGAACACAGGGGAATGACTCGGAAATTATTTCCGCCTATGCCGGATATTTGCTGAGGAATTTCTGCTGCTGCACGAACACATTCAGTTACACACTCAGTCCAGATTCCGAGAGCCGGTGAAAAGGGCGGTGAAATATCCGTTCATTTCAGTACTCCGGTTGATTAACAGAGCAACCCCCTAACGAAGCACAAACCTGCTCACCGTCAGCCCCGCTGCTCCCGACTTTACCCTCTCTTCCCCAAGGAGGCGCAGCTGACTGAACATCGAAGGACAGTACAGCTAAGATGTCCATACAGTAAGCGTTGTCACTCTCCTTCAATCGCACGTCAGGGAACATGACGCTGCATATCCATCTCCCATCGGTGACAGGATTCTCATTCCCCAGGTCAATGTGTCGGGTGAATGACATCATCCTGCAATCTCCGGGAAGAGTGACCCTTCCCCAACACTGCCCTCTGTCGGAGACCCCGTCTTGTCAGTGACAATGGGGAGGTCCCACTTTCTCCTCAGTCCCCAGATACAGTGACTCTGCGCCCACAAATTTCAATTATTGCGAAGCAAGCTTACAAATTATAGCGATGCGCTAATGTCTATAACATCAGATGGTGGTGGCCCTGCTTCCATTCATCCCGTTAGGTACGAGCAACCATCCCTTGTACCCGGTCGTTGACCCTCCATCTATTGGAGGGGTGACAAGAAACCGTCCATCCCAGGGGCGCAGAACCTCCATTCATTGTTCCCGGTGGCAGTGAACCCTCAGTCATTTACCCGTGTGGTGTTGAACCTCCATTCATTGTTCCCGGTGGTAGCGAAGCCTCAGCCATTGACCCGTGTGGTGTTGAACCTCCATTCATTGTTCCCGGTGGCAGAGAAGCCTCAGTCATTGACCCGTGCGGTGTTGAACCTCCATTCATTGTTCCCGGTGGTAGCGAAGCCTCAGTCATTGACCCGTGTGGTGTTGAACCTCCATTCATTGTTCCCGGTGGTAGTGAAGCCTCAGCCATTGACCCGTGTGATGTTGAACCTCCATTCATTTTTCCCGGTGGTAGTGAAACATCAGTCATTGACCCGTGTGGTGTTGAACCTCCGTTCATTGTTCCCGGTGGTAATGAAGCCTCAGCCACTGACCCATGTGGTATTGAACCTCTATCCAATGTTCCTTGCGTGAGTGACCCGCAATGCATTGACCTCGCTGGGCTGACCATCCGTTCAATTGCTCTACATCACTAATCCCGGTGGGTGACCAGCCATCTATTGTTCCCGTTGGAAGTTCCCCCTCCATCCATTTTCCCGGCGGACTGACCCTCCATACACTTTTCCCAGTAGATTTGATCCTCATTCATTTGTTCCCGGTGGAGGCTACGCTACATCCGCTGTTCCGGACGGAGGTTCATCTTCGTCCATTTTATCTGATACAATGTCTGTCGCCATGGATACGACGCCCGCAGTGTCGGCCGTCGCTAACACTGAGCCTGTCCTGCTGTCCGACTCGTTGTTCCTTTAGTGCCACTGATTCCTGCATGGTTTAGCGGAATATTTACAGACCTGAGCAATGACACTCACATCGGGAAAATAGATATCTTAAACAAAAAGTACTCTATGGTCCAAAGTCATTCTTTTTCTCTATCTCATAGGAATTCTATGTCATTGCTGGTCCCACTGTCCTATTTGGTCCGTGCCGGCTCCCGTCTGCATTGTGCCCAGACGCTCCTGGCTGAACTGTTTCCTTTCACATCCACGAATTGTCACCGCACTGCTGTGGGCATTTCCCCCTACCGACCTTCTGCCCGCCCCCCTAGGTCTATCCCGGTGTCCAACCAATTGTCCGACCAATTATCCGACCAATAACCCGTTCCCCTGCGTGTGGTGCGCTGAGTCGCACAGACTGACGGGAAAGATAAAGGAATAAATCGCTGGGAATGATGACGTCGCTTGTTTGGATGGATTCGGTTTTCTGCCAACACGAAGATTCAAGGGGGAGCCTGAAGAGACGGAGGATGGGTTGTGCTCGTCATTTGGACGAACTGGAGTTCACGGGTAGGGTATCTGTATGCGGGAGGGTGTCCGCTTGATCTGCCGAGTGAGGGGAAGACTAAAGGGAAATCACATTCAGACTTATCAATAAGATAAAAAGAACTACACACACAGATGAATAAACAGCCGAAGAGGCAAAGAATGGGAACGGCATCCGGAGGCAGTCTTCGGACGGTGAGTCTCTCAGCCGCATCGACTCTGACGACAGGTGAGGAGCCGGGGCTCGGTTTCCAGCTCTGCAGTGAGGTCCGGGTTCAGGGGCATAGGGCCCGGGGAGAAGATACCCACTGGGGTAAATCCACCTCCCCCACCGAGTTCTAGTCTCACCTACCAATGGAAACAACTTTCCTACTTCGATCTTCGATCCCTTTCAAAATTTTACATGTTTCTATAAGATTCCCTTCCATTCTTCGGAATTCCAGAAAGTACAGTCCCAGGCGACTCAATCTCTCCTCATAGGTTAACCCCTTCATCCCTGGAATAAACCGAGTGAACCTGCTCTACACTGTCTTCAAAGCCAGTATATCCTTCCTCAAGTATGGACACCAGAACTGCACACAGTACTTCAGGTGCTGTACCCTGTATATTTGCAGCATGACCTCCCTGCTCTTGAATTCAATCTCTCTAGTAAAGAAGACCAACATTCCGTTTGTCTTCTTAATAACCTGTTATACCTGCAAGCCAACTTTTTGCGATTCATGAACAGGAGCTCCCAAGTCCCTCTGCACAACAGTATGCTGCAATATTTCACCATTTAAATAATAATCTGCGCTTCTGTTATTCCTTCTGAAGTGGATGATCTCGCAGTTATCAACATTGTATTCCATCTGCCGGACATTGATTCACTCATTTAACCTATCTTTTCCCTTTTCAGACTCTCCACGTCTTCTGTACAATTTGCTTTTCCACTCAGCTTAGTATCATCGGAAATTCTTGCTACGCTACACTCAGTATCCTCTTCCAAATCATCAATGTAAATGGTAAGCAGGTGCGGGCCTAGACCCGGCCCCTGCGGCACCCCACTCACCACAGAATGCCGACCGGCGTAACACCCATTTATACCAACTCTCTGCCACCTATATGTTAACCAATCCACTACCCATGCCAATACACTTCGTCCGAGTCCATGCATCCGTATCTTATTCATAAGTTTCTTCTCTGGCACCTTATCGAACACCTTCTGGAAATCCAAGTATCCAGCTGTTCTCCTCAATCCACTGCTCTCGTTATGTCAACAAACAACTCCAGTTAGTTGGTCAAACAGGACTTGCCCTGTCTGAATCCATGCTGCTTCTGAATAATGGAACCATTCCTTTCCAAATGCCGCGCTATTTCTTCCTTAATGACGGCTTTAAGCATTCTCCTGACATCAAATGTTAAGCTGACGGGCCTATAGATAATAGCCAATAGACAATAGGTGCAGGAGTAGGCCATTCGGCCCTTAGAGCCAACATCGCCTTTCAATGTGATCATGGCAGATCATCCACAATCAGTACCCCGTTCCTGCCTTCTCCCCCATATCCCTTGACTCCGCTATTTTAAAGAGCTCTATCTAACTCTTTCTTGAAAGCATCCAGAGAATTTGCCCCTACTGCCTTCTGAGCCAGAGCATTCCATAGATCCACAACTCTCTGGGTGAAAATGTTTTTCCTCAACTCTGTTCTAAATGGCCTACCCTTTATTCTTCAACTGTGGCCTCTGGTTCTGGGCTCAACCAACATCGGGAACATGTTTCTTGCCTCTGGCATGTCCAATCCCTTAATAATCTTATATGCTTCAATCAGATCTCCTCTACTCCTTCTAAATTCCAGTGTATACAAGCCCAGTCGCTCCATCTTTCAACAGATGACAGTCCCGCCATCCCGGGAATCAACCTCGTGAACCTAAGCTGCACTCACTCAATAGCAAGAATGTCCTTCCTCAAATTTAGAGACAAAATCTAAACACAATATTCCAGGTGTGGTCTCACCAGGGCCCTGTACAACTGCAGAAGGACCTCTTTGCTCCTATACTCAACTCCCCTTGTTATGAAGGCCAACATGCCATTAGCTTTCCTCACTGCCTGCTCTACCTGCATGCTTACTTTCAGTGACTGATGAACAAGGACACCTAGATATGGCTGTGCTTCCCCTTTTCCTAACTTGACACCATTCAGATAGTAATCTGCCTTCCTGCTCTTGCCACCAAAGTGGATAACCTCACATTTATCCACATTAAACTGCATCTGCCATGCATCTGCCCAGTCACCCAACCTGCCCAAGTCTCAAGTCCAATCAGCATTCTCCTAACATCTTCTTCATACTTCACACGGCCACCCAGCTTTGTGTCATCTGCAAATTTGCTAATGTTACTTTTAATCCCTTCATCTAAATCATTAATGTTTATTGTAAATAGCTGCGGTCCTAGCACCGAGCCTTGCGGTACCCCACTAGTCACTGCCTGCCATTCTGAAAAGGACCTGTTCATACCTATTCTTTCTTTTCTGTCTGCCAACGCGAATTTTCTATCCATGTCAGTCCCCCTACCCCCAATACCATATGCTCTAATTTTGCCTATTAATCTCCTAGGCGGAACCTTATCAAAGGCTTTCAGAAATTCCAGGGACACTACATCCACTGGCTCTCCCTTGTCCATTTTCATTGTTACATCCTCAAAAGATCCAGAAGATTAGTCAAGCATGATTTCCCCTTCGTAAATCCATGCTGACTCGGACCGATCCTGTTACAGCCCGTCTTTTGCCTACATCCTTTCTTTAAAAATGGCGTGTGTTATGTACACCAAGGGTTCATATTTTCTGTAGATAATCGCTTTAAAATGTCGGGAGAATGAGACTGACTTCCGGACACTGTTTGAGCTGTTACAAAGAGAGAGAGGAGGTGTCCAATGCAGTGTATGTGAGAGAGAGAGGGGGGGGGGAGGAGAGAGAAGAGAGAGAGAGAGAGAGAGAGAAGAGAGAGAAGAGAGAGAGAGAGAGAGAGAGAGAGAGAGAGAGAGAGAGAGAGAGAGAGAGAGAGAGAGAGAGAGAGAGAGACTGCTCGAAAGATTGACGTTATGATTTCTCTTCAAGTTGTTTACCTTTCCACAAGAAAACTTGCCTGCTGGTAAACCTCTTACAGAGAGAGGAGGACGGAGCAGGTTGATGGTCAGCTGCTGTCCAACATGTGGGGATAAATACCAGGTCCGCTGAGACACAGACAGACACACGGTTTGGGACACTGGACGAGCTTTGATGCACCCACAGGAAGGTGTGTTTTTGGAGGATCGATTCGGGAAAGTCGATCAGTGGCTCTAGTCAGTGAAAAGGTGCGATCGGTGAGAATTATCTGTGTGTCCACCCTCCCCTGTTTAATAATTCCACCACTGAAGAACGGTCGTACGTGTTAAGGTCACAGTCGGTGACTTCAACAGGATTCCGGAGGACAACAGGGATTTCAGAAGACAATGGGAAGATCAACGGCATCAACTCTCCTCTCACCTCTCTCAATCTCCAAAGTTACTCAACTAGCTACCTCAAACTGAACTGAACTCTTTTCATCATCGTAAGACTGTATCCATTCACCCCTAGGTTTGAAAGAGCCTAGTTTTGTTCCTAATTCCACACTTATTTCCTCAGGACCCTGGTGCAACCACAAAACCTATATCACACACAACAGACAAACCAATATATTGTGCTCGAAACTGGTTAATTAAATACAAAACGCGTGTAGTAAAGCACAGCACTGGGAAACAGTAAACATTTAGTAAACAGCTCGCTGTCCAAGTGACGAGACCTCATTAATGGCGAGATATTCATTATTCTCGCAACCCGAGGGAACAAGTTATTACCCGGGCATTCCTAGTGCTGATATGCATGCACCCTCATCCTGACCGCCGTGTGTCAAAGAGATCATGGGATGGGTGGTAGGGATTCTCAACAATGCTTTGGCCCCTTCGTCTGCAACGTTCCTGGAAAATGCCACAAACAGGGCCGAGTGAGACCCCGATCACCCTGTCGGCGGGTTTTACTCTCCATTGTATTGTCTTGTGGTTCGATACCTTGCAGCTTCCGTACCATACAAAGATGGTGCCGGACATGACACTCCACATGGTGCTCCAGTAGACGCTGCTGTGGCTTCCTGACTAGTGTGGAGGTGTTGTGGGTCCAGGTTAGATCGTTTGTTATGTGCACACCGAAGAACTTGGTCTTTATTGGTACCTACTTATAATATAGTAATTTAAGCAAGATGTGTGTAAATATAACTCCCAAACTATTGAGATCGGCGGGGGTGGGGTGGGGGGAGACAGAATCAAGGCTGAGTCCTGAGATGGTAAAGTATGAAAGTTTAGTTCATTCACGGAATAAGGGATGGGACAGAAATATTTTTAATGCAGAGTAAATGTAGAGAGAAGACAATTACGCCGAACTCCACAGTTTCCACGTGGTAAAACGAGATAACAAGATAACAGTCGCCGTAGATTTTATCGTCATCGTTCCAAATCCATTGGAATGATCACCGAAAGTGACTTGTCACAGGGATATCATCTTCAAGTGAGACACCACACCACATACCCAGGCAAGGGTTAACACATAAGTAGTCTCCACAGGATTCCCCAAACAAAATCCGCTCCTGTGGATTATTCGAGGTGACAGGCACATATTTGCTGTGCACTGGATCGATAAGACACCCACCCTTGTGGGCACTGGAGAGTTCCAAACAGTGACCATTAGCAATTGGCTTCCTTGTCTCAGTCCTTTCGTTCACTTTCTTTGACTCCTTCTGACTGTGTCTGTGTCCTCGCTTAAAACTAAACAAACTGCGAGTAATGTAAACAACCTGCAAGTCAGACAGTCCCGCCTCCTTGAGCTCTCTCTCTCTGTAAAAATCAAAAATGAGCTGAGAAAGTCAGCGGCTGACGTCATTAGACAATAGAAAATAGACAATAGGTGCAGAAGTAGACCATTCGGCCCCTCGAGTCGGCACCGCCATTCTGAGATCATGGCTGATCATTCACTATCAATACAGTCATTGTTAGTCCCCACCTCACTCAGGCTCTCTCTTAAAGTGACAGTTCACAGCAAACAAAACCTAGGGATTCATAACACTTTCCCCAAAAAAAACTTTGATCTAAAAGTGCAAAATTTTAACTGCGAACTACAGTATGTAAAACAATGCATGTATGGTTATCTTGTAACACATTGCAGAAGCGTATACAAATATCAGATTCTGCTTCACTATTAAAACTGTAAGGTTAGCATCTGGAAAAACAATCAGCAATTATATTGTTCGTACATTTTATATGCGTTATTACAATATCATATTCTTGCAAAATCAGACTGCAGTTCAACAATCTTCTGGTTTTTTCATTTACCTTACTCAGAAACACTAACAGATTATGATCAGTATAAACTACAAGTGCTATCTGTGCAGGGCAAACACAGACATCGAAATGCTGCAAAGCCAAGATGAGTGACAACAACTCTTTCTCTCTGGTGGAATAATTTCTTTGCTGCTCATTGAATTTTCTCGAAAAGTAAGCTACAGGATGTTCAACATCATCATCATCTTTCTGTAATAACACTGTCCCGGCAGCTTCCTCACTGGCATCCACAGCTATAGAAAATGGCTTTGTAAAGTCAGGTGCCCTGAGCACAGATTGATGACATAAAAATGGCTTTCAATCGATCAAATGCCTACTGACAAGGCTCGGTCCGAACAAACTTTTCACCCTTCTTCAGGAGATTAGTCAGAGGAAAGGCGATATCAGCAAAGTTCTTGCAGAACGTACGATAATATCCAACCATTCCCAAAAACCTTCTAAGAGCCTTCTTACCAGTCGGAATAGGAACTTGAGAAATTGTCTGGACTTTTACCCGAACAGGAGCCCACTTGCCTTGACCTACAACAACACCAAGATAGGTCACAGTGGCATGGCCAAATTCACTCTTTGCCAAGTTAACTGCAAAGCTGGCCTGGGAAAGCCTGTCAAACAGCTTCTCTACTGCAGAGATATGCTCTTCCCAAGTGTCACCCCCTGTGACTAAGCCAACAATATAGGCATCTGTGTGTTCTAACCCTCGAATTACAGAATCAAACATTCCCTGGAATGTTCCTGGAGCACTTTTACATTCCAAACGGCAAAACATTGTATTAATACAACCCAGAAGGTGTCACAAACGCAGAAATTTCTCTCTCTCTGTCCATCAATGGAACACACCAATAACCTGTCAACAGATCAATCTTCGTAAGAAATTCAGCTTTTCCAACCTTATCAATGTAATCATCCACCATAGGGATAGGATAGGCATCTGTTTTTGTTACTGCATTTACCTTCCTATAATCAGTGCAAAATCTAACACTACATCAGGTTTGGGCACAATAACACAAGGTGAGCTCCAATCTGATGCTGAAGGATTAATAATACCATTTTCCAGCATATAGTCAATTCCTTGCTCCGGCAATTTACACTTTTCTATGTTTATGCGATATGGGTGTTGTTTAATCGGTTTGGCTTGACCAATATCTACATCATGTACTGCAAAGGTGGTTTGCTTGGGAACATCGGGAAATAAATCTTTAAACTTCGGAATTAATTTCTTCAGCTGTTGTTGCTTTGGCTGCAGATGAGCCAACTTGTTATCAATGTTTTCTGGAACAACCAAGTTCATTAGCCTAACTGGGACCACGTTTGGCTTGTGAAAAGTCTCAGACGAGTCAATTGTTTCACTCTCAGGGTTGCCAGATTCATATATTTTGACAGCAACACACACAGATGGTGCCTGATTGTCAAAATAAGGCTTTATCATATTTACGTGTACCAGCTGTGTTAGCTTACGTCAGTCGTGTGTTGTAATAACATAATTCACATAATTAAATTGAGAGACTATTTCATACGGTCTATTGAATTCCACCTGAAGCGGAATCGTCAACATAAGGCAAGCACCTTATCTCCCACCCGGTATTTTCTTTCACAACCCTGCTTATCAAACCAACACTTCATTTTGTTTTGAGAAACCTTTAAGTTTTATCTCGCTAGACTACAGGATTGTTGTAGTTTATTTTTGAACTTCAAAACACAGTCACAATTTAACATGTACATCCCCAGCAATCCACCGCTCCTTTAACAAGGTCAAAGGTCACCTCACTCTGCGACCAAATACGAGTTCAAATGGAGTAAAGCCCAATGATTCCCGAACCGACTCTCTTACTGCGAACAAACACAAATGAATTCCTTCATCCTAGTCGTTTCCATTTTCACCACAGTATGCCTTAATCATTGTTTTGAGGGTAGAGTGAAATCTTTCTAAAGCCTCTTGTGATTCTGGATGATATGTAGATGATGTGATTTGTTTTGCTCCCAGTTCATAAACTACCTGCTGGAATAACCCAGATGTAAAATTACTTCCTTGATCAGACTTGATTTCTTGAGGCAAATCGAATAAAGTAAAAAAAAACTCGGTAAGAGCCTTCGCCACAGTTTTAGCTTTAATATTTCTAAGGGGTATTGCCTCTGGGAATCTGGATGTAGTACACATAATAGTTAGCAGATACTGATGGCCAGCTTTAGTCTTTGGCAATGGGCCAACACAATCCACTATAACATTGGAAAAGGGTTCACCGAATGCAGGTATAGACCACAGTGGGGCCACTGGGATGACCTGATTAGGTTTTGTCACAACTTGACAAGTGTGACAAATCCCAGCATTAATCTCTGGTTTACCCTGGTTATCCCTGCGACTCTGTTGGAAACTCTTATTCAGGGTAAACTTAACCTTATGAGTTAAAGCAAACTGATCTGCTAATCTAGCAGACTCCTGCATAGTGGCAGCATCATTTCCATCTAAATACGTCTTTATGTCATCAGGGACGCATTTTTTGAATTCTTCAATTAAAACCAACTCTTTCAAGCTGTTAAAATCATCATTTACATTTTTATATGTGCAACAGTTTGCAATACACACACATTTCTCATAAGCAAATTCCTTATAAGTCTGGTTCACAGATTTCCTCAAATTTCTAAACTTTTGCCTGTCTGCTTCTGCGATCAACTCGTAAGCTTTGAGCACAGCCTGCTTCACGAGGTCATAATGTGTGGTGTGTGGCCATGTGGTTAAGGTGTTGAACTCGTGATCTGAAGGTCATGAGTTTGAGCCTCAGCCGAGGCAGCGTGTGTGTCCTTGAAGAAAGCACTGAACTACACACTACTCCTGCACGTTACTACTCCTGCACGTTTATAGCCCAGTGGCGACGATTGGGGGGGGGGGGGGGGGGGGCAGCATAAATAAATAAATAATCAGCTGCTTCAACAACTGTCAAAGCTGTATAGACTTGTTAACCCTTCCCCTTAATTACACTTTGTAAGAGAATTTTCTTTCTGCTTTTCTGCCTCTCCAGCCTGAATCTGCCTCTGCCTTTCCACAGACTCCATCTTGAATTTTTCTAATTCTACTGGAGCTCCTCATGAGGTTTACTTTCAGGAAACACCTCCAACTCCTCCACTTTAAACACACCCTCAGATACATAATGTTCAGCTATTATCCTCTGCATCAGTGCCCCCCTCATTGTCAATTTCACCTTTGCAAGTTTTAACGTTTTAGCAATACTCAACAATTCAATCCTTCTAGTGTCTTCTAATGCCTGAGAGGTTGACCCTTCCAGATATCTATGAAAATCCATTGCTGCTGATTTTCCAGACACAAATAAATCAAAAGGGATTTCCAAATGATATCAATAATAAATCAATCCTTAAATTTGTTCATATCCCAGACGTAGCCCCATTTTGTTACAAACCGTAACACTTATAAATGAACCAGCAGCAAAAGATTACTCCCGGTGGCCACATATTTTAATTCCACATCCCATTCCCATTCTGATATGTCAATCCATGGCCTCCTCTGTCAAAACGAATCCATACTCAGGTTGGACGAACAGCTAGGTAGCCTCCAACCTGATGGCATGAACATTGACTTCTCTAACTTCTGTTATTTCCCCTCCTCCCCTTCTTACCCCATACCTGACGTATTCAATTGTCTGCCTGTTCTCCATCTCCCTCTGGTGCTTCCTCCCCCAACACTTTTCTTTCACCCGAGGCGTCCCTTCCCATGATCCTTTCCCTTCTCCAGCTCTGTATCACATTCGCCAATCACCTTTCCAGCTCTTAGCTTCATCCCACTCTCTCAGGTCTTCTCTTATCATTTTGCATTTCACCCTCCCCCAACTACTTTCAAATCTCTTACTACCTTTCCTTTCAGTTAGTCCTAATGAAGGGTCTTGGCCCGAAATGTCGACAGTGCTTCTCCTTACAGATGCTGCCTGGTCTGCAGTTTTCCATCAGCATTTTGTGTGTGTTGTTTGAATTTCCAGCATCTGCATATTTCCTCGTGAGTGTTATGTGTATATATGTGTGTGAATATAACTCCCAAACTATTGAGCTCAGGGCTTGGAGTCTTGAGATGGTAAAGTATTTAAGTTCAGTTCAACCATAGAATACGTGATGAGAGAGAGATATTTGTATTTCCAGGGTAAATGTTGAGAGAAGGCAATTCTTTCGGATTCCACAGGTTTCATGGTGGGAAAATGAGAGAACAGTTGCTGCAGATTTTATCCATCATCTTTACAAATGTACATATGAATTATCACCTAAAGTGACTTGTCATAAGGGTTATCATCTTCAAATGAATGACCACACCACAGCCAGGCAAGGGTTAACACATAAGTGGTCTCCACAGGATATCCCAAATCAGATCCACTCCTATGCATCAAATGAGGGGACAACAACACATTCGATGTATGGTGAACTGATAATTAACCCACCCTTATGAGCATAGGAAACTTACAAACAGTGACCCTTGGCCACTGGTTTACTGGTTTTGATCCTTCCATTTTTCCTCCTTCATCTCCTTCTGACTCTGAGTGTCTGTGTCCTCGGTTAGAACTAAACAGGCTGCGAGCGATGTAAACAAGCAGAAAGTCAGACTGATTCACCTTCTTAATCTCTCTCTCCCTCTTAAAATGAGTCCACAGCAAACAAAACCCAGGGATTCATTACAATGGCCACTCCCCATTGTCAACTGACAGGTGTGCCAGTAGGTGCAATGACTGAGTGAATCCCTTCCCACATTCTCAGCAGGTGAATGGCCTCTCTCTAGTGTGAACTCGCTGATGTCTCTGTAGGGTGAATGACTGAGTGAATCCCTTCCCACAGACTGAACAGGTGAACGGCTTCTCCCCAGTGTGAACTCGCTGGTGACTCTGTAGGTTTGATAACTGAGTGAATCTCTTCCCACAGACTGAGCAGGTGAACGTCTTCACCCCAGTGTGAACTCGGTGATGACTCCGTAAGTCGGATGACCAAGTGAATCCTTTCCCACAGACTGAGCAGGTGAACGGCCTCTCCCCAGTGTGAACTCGCTGATGTCTCTGTAGGGTGGAAGAGTCAGTGAATCTCTTCCCACAGACTGAGCAGATGAATGGCTTCTCCCCAGTGTGAACTCGCTGATGTCTCTGTAGGGTGGATAAATGAGTGAAACTCTTCCCACAGATTGAGCATGTGAACGGCTTCTCCCCAGTGTGAACTCGCTGGTGTCTCTGTCGGAGGGAAAACTGAGTGAATCTCTTCCCACACACTGAGCAGGTGAACGGCCTCTCCCCAGTGTGAACTCGCTGATGTCTCTGTAGGGTGGATAAATGAGTGAATCTCTTCCCACAGACTGAGCATGTGAACGGCTTCTCCCCAGTGTGAACTCGCTGGTGTCTCTGTAGGGTGGAAGAGTCAGTGAACCTCTTCCCACAGTCTGAGCAGGTGAACGGCTTCTCCCCAGTGTGAACTCGCTGGTGTCTCTGTAGGAGGGAAAACTGAGTGAATCTCTTCCCACAGACTGAGCAGGTGAATGGCTTCTCCCCAGTGTGAACTCGCTGATGTCTCTGTAGGGTGGAAGGGTCAGTGAATCTCTTCTCACATTCTGAGCAGGTGAACGGCTTCTCCCCAGTGTGAACTCGCTGGTGACTTTGTAGTTCGGATAAATGTGTGAATCTCTTTCCACAGACTGAGCAGGTGAACGGCTTCTCCCCAGTGTGAATTTGCTGATGTACCAGTAGGCGGGATGACTGAGTGAATCCCTTTCCACAGTCTGAGCAAGTGAACAGCTTCTCCCCAGTGTGAACTCGCTGGTGAATTTGTAGTTGGGATAAATGTGTGAATCTCTTCTCACAGACTGAGCAGGTGAACGGCTTCTCCCCAGTGTGAACTCGCTGGTGTCTCTGTCGGAGGGAAAACTGAGTGAATCTCTTCCCACACACTGAGCAGGTGAACGGCCTCTCCCCAGTGTGAACTCGCTGATGTCTCTGTAGGGTGGATAAATGAGTGAATCTCTTCCCACAGACTGAGCATGTGAACGGCTTCTCCCCAGTGTGAACTCGCTGGTGTCTCTGTCGGAGGGAAAACTGAGTGAATCTCTTCCCACACACTGAGCAGGTGAACGGCCTCTCCCCAGTGTGAACTCGCTGATGTCTCTGTAGGGTGGATAAATGAGTGAATCTCTTCCCACAGACTGAGCATGTGAACGGCTTCTCCCCAGTGTGAACTCGCTGGTGTCTCTGTAGGGTGGAAGAGTCAGTGAACCTCTTCCCACAGTCTGAGCAGGTGAACGGCTTCTCCCCAGTGTGAACTCGCTGGTGTCTCTGTAGGAGGGAAAACTGAGTGAATCTCTTCGCACAGACTGAGCAGGTGAATGGCTTCTCCCCAGTGTGAACTCGCTGATGTCTCTGTAGGGTGGAAGGGTCAGTGAATCTCTTCTCACATTCTGAGCAGGTGAACGGCTTCTCCCCAGTGTGAACTCGCTGGTGACTTTGTAGTTCGGATAAATGTGTGAATCTCTTTCCACAGACTGAGCAGGTGAACGGCTTCTCCCCAGTGTGAATTTGCTGATGTACCAGTAGGCGGGATGACTGAGTGAATCCCTTTCCACAGTCTGAGCAAGTGAACAGCTTCTCCCCAGTGTGAACTCGCTGGTGAATTTGTAGTTGGGATAAATGTGTGAATCTCTTCTCACAGACTGAGCAGGTGAACGGCTTCTCCCCAGTGTGAACTCGCTGGTGTCTCTGTCGGAGGGAAAACTGAGTGAATCTCTTCCCACACACTGAGCAGGTGAACGGCCTCTCCCCAGTGTGAACTCGCTGATGTCTCTGTAGGGTGGATAAATGAGTGAATCTCTTCCCACAGACTGAGCATGTGAACGGCTTCTCCCCAGTGTGAACTCGCTGGTGTCTCTGTAGGGTGGAAGAGTCAGTGAATCTCTTCCCACAGTCTGAGCAGGTGAACGGCTTCTCCCCAGTGTGAACTCGCTGGTGTCTCTGTAGGAGGGAAAACTGAGTGAATCTCTTCCCACAGACTGAGCAGGTGAATGGCTTCTCCCCAGTGTGAACTCGCTGATGTCTCTGTAGGGTGGAAGAGTCAGTGAATCTCTTCTCACATTCTGAGCAGGTGAACGGCTTCTCCCCAGTGTGAACTCGCTGGTGACTTTGTAGTTCGGATAAATGTGTGAATCTCTTTCCACAGACTGAGCAGGTGAACGGCTTCTCCCCAGTGTGAATTTGCTGATGTACCAGTAGGCGGGATGACTGAGTGAATCCCTTTCCACAGTCTGAGCAAGTGAACAGCTTCTCCCCAGTGTGAACTCGCTGGTGAATTTGTAGTTGGGATAAATGTGTGAATCTCTTCTCACAGACTGAGCAGGTGAACGGCTTCTCCTCAGTGTGAATTTGCTGATGTACCAGTCGGCGGGATGACAGTGTGAATTCCTTTCCACAGTCTGAGCAAGTGAACAGCTTCTCCCCAGTGTGAACTCGCTGATGTACCAGTAGGGTGGATGACAGAGTGAATCCTTTCCCACAGACTGAGCAGGTGAATGGCTTCTCCCCAGTGTGAACTCGCTGGTGACTCTGTAGATTGGATAACTGAGTAAATCTCTTCCCACAGACTGAGCAGGTGAATGGCTTCTCCCCAGTGTGAACTCGCTGGTGACTCTGTAGATTGGATAACTGAGTAAATCTCTTCTCACAGACTGAGCAGGTGAACGGCCGCTCCCTGGTGTGAACTTGCTGGTGAGCCATTAGTTCAGATGACTGAATGAATCCTTTCCCAGAAATTCAGCAGATGACCAGGCTCTGCCTGGTGTGTTGTGAACTGATTGGAGTGTTTGCAGGTGTGATGTCCGACAGAATCCCTTCTGACACACAGAACGTGAATGGCCTTGCCCAGTGTGAACTTCCTGATGAACCTTCAATTGTGATAACCGAATGAATCCATTCCCACTGAGTAGGTGAACGGCCTTTCTCCTGTACAAAATGATGTACTTGCCAGTTGGTCAAATGATCGAGTGAATCCCTCCCCACAGTTTGAGCAGGAAGGATGGTCAATTGAATCCCTTGCTCCTTAAATATCTAAACAGAGACAACCAAACTGGTGTGCTGTGTTTGAGCTTCCTGGAAACGAATTTCTTCTCGTTTTTAACCTGTAAAAAGATTTACAAAATCCATCAATGGGTGTAGGACAACATTACAGATGAGATAACTTGAGTTGCCAAGCTTTGATCCGGTACCACACTGTTACAATGAGGTTCAACCCAAGTTGGACAGAGAAATCATCTTCTGACTGGGCAGAGTGCTGGTATCTGGAATGACCATCAAACTCTCTGATGCTCTTCCTGCCTGTATAAGAAGGGGGCATTTTTGCCATCTCCAATTTGTTACCGGCTCAGTTTGACTCTCTCCATTGGTATTATTCCCTGTTCCTGGTGAGCAGCATGGGTGCCTGGCCCCACAGTAACTGAAACACTCTCACACAAATAGGTTTTCTTGACGTGCAACTGGGATCTTCTATTATGTATTATTAACTTAAAGTGCCACAGTTTTAATGCCACATAAAAAATTCCTGCTGAAGTGACTGGTTAGTCCACACATCTGTTCAAAGTACTTAAGAGTGAATTTTTGTATTATTTCAGGTTGTTGTCACAATCATAGAAAATTTCAACACAGAAACAGGCCCTTTGGGCCATCTAGTTTGTGCTGAACTATTTAAACAGCCCACTCTCACACTTCTGCCATCCAGGTACCAAACAAACCTCTTAAATGTTGAAATTGAGCTCGTATGCACCACTTGTGCTGGCTGCTCATTCCACAGCCGGATGACCATCTGTCTGAAGAAGTTTCCCCTAATGTTCCCCTTAACATTTCACCTTTCACCCTTAACCCATGGCCTCTGGTTGTCGTCCCACCCAATCTTCGTGGAAAAAGCCAGCTTGCATTAACAGTATCTGTGCCTCTCTATCACAATCAAATCTCCCCTCAATCTTCTGCATTCCAAGGAATAAAGTCCTGATTTGTTCAATCTTTCCTCATAACCCAAATCCTCCAGACATGGCAACATCCTTCTTGAACTGAACCTTCTTGACCAACCTCCCATATGAGACTTTGTCAAGTGCCTTGCTAACGTCCATGTAGACAACATCCACTGCCTTGCCTTCATCCACTTCCCTGATAACTTCCTCGAGAGACTCTATAAGATTGGCTAGAGCCATGCTGTCTATCCTTTATCAGTCCACACCTATCCAAATACTTACAGTATATACTTGGTTCCTGCACCCACATTCCAATAACTTTCCCAGTTCTGATGTCAAGCCCACCAATGTATAATCTCCTAGTTCATTTTTACAGCCTTTCTTGAACAACAGAACAACATTGTCTGTCCTCCAATCCTCCAGTACCTCACCTGTCACTAAGAATGATTTAAATATCTGTGCTAAGGCCCCAATAATTTCTGCACTTGTCTTCCGCAGGGTCCAAGTGAACAACTTGTCAGGCCCTGGGGATTGATCCACACTAATTTGCCTCAAACCCCTCCACCTCTGTATTCTGTACAGGGTCCATGAAGTTGATGCGGCATTGCCTCACTTCTACAGACTCTGTGTCCATCTCCTGAGTAAATACAGATGCAAAAAAAATCTCCTCAAGTCTATGCTATCGTTTCACATGGATTACCATTCTGATTTTCCAGAGAATTAATTTTTTTCCCTTGCAATCTTTTTGCTCTTAACATATCTGCAGAATCCCTGAGGATTCTCCTTCACCTGGTCTGCTGGGGCAACCTCATGTCTTCTTTTATTTCTTTCATGAGTGTTCACTTGAATTTCCTGTATTTCATAACTACCCCATTTGTTCCTATTTGCCTGTACCTGGTATGCACCTCATTTTTATTGATCTGGGAGAGGAAAGCCAAAGGGGTGATAGATCTGCATGGTGGGAGGTGGGGGTAAGGAGGGTTAAACTAAAGTTGCAGGTGAAATGGGAGGCTGAATAACAGAACAGATTGTGGAGAGGTTGTGGAGACAGATGTTGTTCAGGCCTCAGACAAATTTCAGGAATGAAAAAGTTGAGCATGGTGCAGTGAATATGCTGAGCCCTGTATATTTCAATACAGGGAGCAGTGCAGGAAAGGTGGATGAGTTCAGTGCATGGATCAACACCTAGAATCAACACTAGGACCTGGCAACTGTGGATTGGGGCAGGCTGCTTTATGGCAAAGGTGTGCTTGGTAAATGGGAGGCTTCAAAGCAAAATTTTGAAAGTAGTAAGTAGGTTTGTCAGAATAAAAGGTAAAGATAGAAACTGTAGGGAAACTTGGATTGCAAGAGATATTCAGACCCTGGTAAAGCACAAAATGGAATTGCATAACAGGGATAGGCAGTCAGTTTCTTATGGAGTATAAGAAATGCAAGAGAACACATAAGAAATCAATCAGGATGGCTAAAAGATGGCATGAGATTGCTGTCACAGAAAAGGTGAAGGATAATCCTCAGGGATTCTAGTGATAGATTAAGAGCAAAAGGATTGCAAGGCACAAAGTTGGTCCTCTGGAAGACCAGAATGGCAATCCACGTGTGGAACCAAAGCAGATGGGGGAGATCTTAAATATTTTTCCATCTCTCTTAACTTGGGAGTGTGGAAACTCGGCATTAACCATTTCAACCCTGGGGGAAAAAACACTCCTCTGGCCACTCACATGCTCAATACCCCTCATCATTTTATACACCAAAAAATGTCTCTAAATATAAACAAGGAAATTATACATTGCACAATCTACTTTCCACGATTCAGTACATTTACACAGACAGGTGTGTAAAAAGGGCCCAACGAATATCAGGGACAAAAAGGCCCAATTCACCAGAACCACAAACTGTTCCTGCTGCTATCATCCAGGAAACGGTATCACAGCAAAAGGGCCAACAGGCTTCGGGACATCATCTTCTACCAGGCCATCAGACTGATTAATTCATGCTGATACAATTGCATTTCGATGTTGTATTGACTGTCCTATGTACAAACTATCTATTATAACTTACTATAAATTGCACATTGCCCATTTAGATTATGTAAATATCTCTACTCCTCATGTTTATGAAATATGTATCTAATAAAGTCAATTCAATTCACCCTCTCCACTATCTGTTCTGTCATTCTGGCTCCCATTCCCCCTACAACTTATTTTAACCACATCACCCCCTCCCCGATCACTACCACTAGCAAGTCTTACCACTAGGATATTCGTCCCCTCTTGTTCTGTTCCTCTAACTAACGAATCCCTTATCAGTCTTTTGACTTTCCTCTGCCAGGTAATTCCCCCCACAGCTTCTGAAGTGGTCCACCTGTTGTTGTGTGAAATGGCCACAAGAGTACTCTGCGATGCCTATTTAACCTCATTCCCCTTCCTGACTCTCACCCAGTTTCCAGTGTCCTGCACCTTGGGAGTAGCTCACCTCTCTTCATGTCATATCTATCACCCCCCTCCAACTGCTGGATGATATGGAATTCACCCATTTCAAGCAGCTCATTGAAGTGCAGGGTTACAAGTTGCAGCTGGATGCACATCTTGTAGGGGAGGGCATCAGGAACACTGCAGGTCTCCCCTCCTTCCCTCGAATACCCCTCTAATTTGTAATAACCAGTGTGCAGATAAATCTTGTACTGTGTATTTTTTACCCAGTGACAAGATGTGCACAGTGAATTTTATATAGAGAGGTATTCATTCTCACAGCTAGCAAATCACTGTCAGTAGGAACTTTGATCTCCTCTGGGTTTGATCGAGTTCATCTGCATTCTCACACAACCTATGTAGCAGGCCTGTAACAGGAAATGCAGGAGTTTCTCACCAAAGCTTTTACACATTGTCCATATGTGGTTTGCTTGCTAAATTACACGTTAAGAAGTCAGATTTCCAAATATCACTCCACTTCTTCCCACTTGCAAATTCTCCAGCAACTTTTGCATCACCAAAATGCAAACAGGCATCACTAGTTTCTGTGTTCTACATAAATATTCCCCCTGAACCCGTCCCCAATGACTGACGGTGGTGAACTCAGTGAATGAAATCCCAATGAATATGAAGGGAAGGACAGTCGTCTGTCTCACTGGAATCAGGCACATTTGTGATGTGAAAGCTACTTGTTGCACAGGGGAAAGGTGTTTGATATCATAATGTACCCAGAGAGAATGGGACAAAACATGTTCTCACCGGTAGAAAAGTCCAGAGCAAGAAGAGGTAGAGGAAGCAACACACACAAAATACTGGAGGAGCTCAGCAGGCCAGGCAGCATCTACGGAAAAGAGTACTAATGCTGAGTTCCACCGGCATTTTGTGCGTGTTGCTTGGAATTCCAGCATCTGCAGATTTTCTCTTGTTAGTGATTGGAGGTAGAACAAAGGTGATTTTCTCAACTGCTGATGTAAAAGATTTTGTTCCCTTTCTCCGAGTTCCTATTCCTTGCATTTAGATAGCTGGAGCTCTGCTCTGTCTGAGAGATCCATCAGTTCCCATTCCCTCATCAACCGGAAGCTCCCCGGGGCCCGTGTACGGATCGTGGAGCTGAGAGAGAGGGAAGAGAGCAGGACTGACCCGGGATTGCTGCCCACGGTGTCCGAAATTCAGAGGAATTATCCTGAAGTCGGTTTTTAAGATATAAACACGGTTAATCGCTCTTACCTGCAACAGACATTTTCAAAGCCTTCTGTGCACTGCGCGCATGCGTGAAACTCAGGGACGTCCTCAGCCTGACGCCTGCGCATTTCATCGGCGCTTCAGCGCCGGCGAAATTCTTAACGAATTGCCCAATGGGTAATCACGGTGCCATTAGACATTTCAGCAAGCACCCGTTCAATGTCCATACCTCATTTTTTTTATCTTGGGTATAGAAAAAATCTGCAGCTGTTTTAACGCAGAAAGCAGCTCCCATAAGCAATATACTCAATATCAACGTGTATCTAATGCCAAAGTAAAATGCAGATATAAAACACAGGAGATTCTGCAGTTGCTGGAAATACTGAGAAAACATTTTCTATGTATTCCTCTCCAAAATTTCTGCCTTATCTGTTGATTTCCACCTGTGTTTTGCAGAAATTAACCACCTTTTTTTTCGATCAACCAGTATCCAAATGCTTCTAATCTTTCACTTTTAACCACATCCTGCTGGTCTTATTCGTCCTCCATCTCTCTCTGGGGCCCCTGACTCAGGCTGGCAAATCTTCGGTTTCTGACTCTGCACCATCGAAGATTCACTCGCTCGTCTGCTGTCAGACTTTAGAGGTGTATTGTGTTACGAGACCGCAGGTTCGCTTACTGTGAGTGTCGCTTTAAGTGGCTGAGTGAGGCGGGGCTGTGACGTCAGACACAAGCTGCGGGAGCGGGAGCGGGAGCGGGAGAGGGAGAGGGAGACAAGCTGTTGGAACTTCAGCGTGTGACTGCTATAGGCTGCAACTCTTCCATGCCCAAAAGGTACGGTTGATCTGATCATCGGATGTGTGACTGTCACTTCGTGTAGTCCATATGTGTGGATTTGCTGGAGTATCCCGTGGTATCACTTTTGTTGGCCCTTACCTGGAATCGGGGTGTTCTGCGGTAACCACTTGAAGACGATATTCTTGTGACTGTCACCTGGTGATATTTCTAAGTGGATTTCGGAGCTAAGCGACGGATAAGATCTTTGGCGACTGTTATTTCGTTTACCCAGCGTGGAATGTGTGTGGAATTCTTCGTAATTGCCTTCTCTCTACATTCCTTTTATTAGTAACTACGCTATACAGCAATATAAATGCAGATATATGAAACAGGTCAGCAATGACTGTCTTTGTGTGTGTGTGTGTGTGTGTGTGTGTGTGTGTGTGTGTGTGTGTGTGTGTGTGTGTGTGTGTGTGGAAATAGGAAAGCCAAGCTTCTTCACGCCTCGGGGTGAATGGATACCGTCTTCCGGTGATGAGTGAAGTTCTTTTTAAGTTCGGTTCAGTTCGTGGGATTGAGTCGAGTAGTGATGGGGAGAGAGAGGGAGAGTTTTGAGTCTTCAGGTAAGCTGACGCCGTCGATAGTCCGTCCTCCGAAATGCTTTGGAAGTCACCGACTGTGACACTACAAACGGGACCGTTCTTCTGTGGTGGAGTTATTAACCCAGGCGAGGGATGGACACACGAATAACTCCCCACCGGTCACAGGCTTTTCACACTGCGAGAGCCACTGATCGATGCTCCGGATCGATCTTCCAAAACCCACCTTTTTCTGTGGACACAACAAAGCTCATTCAGTGTCCAAAACCATGTGTCTGGAGGTCTATCAGCGGACCTCCTACTTATCTCACCGTGCTGAGCCCCAGCTGTCCATCAAACAGTTCCTCCCTTCTCTCTCTGTAAGAACACAGAAGCTGACAGTGTCCTTGTAAAAGTGTCAACAAGCTTGCAGAGAAACCATAACACCGTCTCCGAACAGTCTTTCCTCTCTCTCTCGCTCTCTCGCTCTCTCTCTCTCGCTCTCTCTCTCTCTCTCTCGCTCTCTCTCTCTCTCGCTCTCTCTCTCTCTCTCTCTCTCTCGTGTTGAACATCTCCATCTCTCTTTTCAAAAACACAGTTCATATGGGTAATTCAGGACCCCGTCACTATACTAATAAAGATAATTGTTTTAACATCGAAACCAGACTCCGTTAGGAAAATAGATGGCTATGTGGTAGGGTAATTCTAACCAATTTCATGAGCAAGTTAAATGGTCGGTACAACATTGTGGGCCAAAGCATCGGTAAAATGTTGTAGATTTCTGTGATTCTATGAAATTCAAGAGAAATCTCCTATCCCACTGAGTGGTGACTAATTGCAACCTGTCATCTCATGGAGGGTGAGAGAACAGCAGGGGTAGATTTTTCACATACTGATATGGAACAGAAACATAGGTAGGGACCAGCTGGGCCGAGTGGCCTCTCAAGCGAGACACGGGATTTGATAAAAAACTGATTTATCATTCACAGATCCACAATATTAAACACCAGTCTAGTTTAAGGCTAACATCAGCAGAACAGACTCCTCCAATGCTCAGTGATCAGGGTTCAGTCCTGGGTGCGATGAGCAGCCGCAAGAACTGCAGAATCTGACAGTAACAGTCCCTCATGAACCCGCAGCTGCCTTCAGTCACCGTGATGGTTAAACATTTAACACGGAGCTGATTTGAACTTCCTCCCTGATGTGAAGTTGCTGCTGTTGCAGCATCTGGGATGATTGAGTAAAACTCTTGGCTCACTCCGGACAGAAATGTGGCCACTATTTATTGTGAACTCACCGGAGCATCACAAGGTGGGTTAACTGAATGAGTCTTCGCACACACGGAGCAGGTGAACGGCCGCTTCCCAGAGCGAAGCTGTTGGTGTATCTGCGATGCCCGACGGAATCCCTTCCAAAATGAGAGCCAGTGAATGACGTCACACTGCTATAACGTCATGGCGATGTATCCAATCAGATCACGGACATGGACACGTGCTCGGACTCTCCTTGTCGCGAGTGGGGCGCTGTCTTCTCCATCATCTCCGCCTCCACATTCAAGAATCGGCGGCTTTCATGCGCTGGTGAACTGACAGATACAGCAGAACTAACGTGTTGTTGTGTTTGTGATTCCCACAGACAAATCCTTTGCCTTTTCTACACTGTTAAAAGCTCACAAAGCACATCAGAGGGTGAAGGACAACATTTCAACTGAAATAATTTTAGTCTCCATGGTGTCTTCTGATTAAAACACTGTCACATCTCAAAACAATTTAGAGCAACAAGATTTCGTCTTTTAACTGGCCACAGTTCCGGCATCAGGCACAATATCAAACTCTCTGCTTCTCTCTCTGTGTCAAAATGGATCATTCCTCCCCTTCATCAGTCTGTGACTTGGCTCAGTTTGTCTGTCTCCTTCGCATTCTGAGCATGCGCCACACACCCACTGAGATCACATTTTATTTACACGGCTGTGACAAGAGACGTTCTGATTGTTATGTCCCTCCTGGCATTTGACAGTGGCAAACTCAGAGTTAGCAATGGTATTGAACATCGGGAATAGGTGATTAGGCTTTTTCGTTGGAGATCGATAAACTGCCGGTAGTGTGTGGCTGGATGAGTGGGTCGTTTCCAGACTGGAAGGAGGTAGCGTTTGGAGTTCCCCAGAGAGCAGTCCCTGACCACAGTTGTTCACAGGTTAACGTCCTGGCGGAGGCAGCGAGATGTGAGATGTCCCAGTCTGCTGGTGACGCAGAAAGAGTGGAGTTGGGGGAGGGAAGGCTATTCACATGCAATTTCGTAGCTTTGCAATCAGTACATAGTGCACTGTGGGGCTGCAGTTACGGGTTCCAATCTGCTAATTGGATTTGCTGACCACACTACATTGATCGGCCGAATCCCAAATAATAACGAGGCAGCCTACAGAGAAGAAGTCATCACCCCGACACAGTGGTGTCAAGAAAACAACCTCTCCCTCATTGTGACAAAAACAAAGGAGCTGGTTGTGGATTACAGGAGGAATGGAGACAGGGACCAAATTCAACATTTCCAAGTCTATTATTGACACAAAATGCACATTTTAATATTGATCATGACACAATGTATTTTATATATTGTTAATGGCATAAAAGATATTTAGATTGTTACTGACAGAGAATCGTATAATTTGTGTTCCGTGTGTTATCTGAATGTACTTGCCTGTGATGCTGCCACAAGTCAGTGTTTCTCTGTACCTGTATCTTCCCGTACTTGTGCACTTGGCAATAAATTCAACAGGACCTGAGAAATCTCAGTGAGATTTGATTAGTGATGATCATCTTGGCAGCTCGGTAGGTCGAATGTATGAGTCAGTACACTGTTAAATGCAAAACCCTGAACAGTGTCGATGATCAGAGGGATCTTAGACTCCAAGTTCATCGCTCCCTGAAAGAGACTGCACAGATTGATCGGGTGGTTAAAAGGCAAATGGCGTGGTTGTCTTTATTAGTTGAAGCATTGAGTTCAAAAGTCGGGAAGTTGTGTTGCGGCTGTTACGAGCCTGCGGTCGGACTGTGACTGTTTCTTTAAGAGCGCCGGCGTGAGGAGGCGGGGCGATGACGTCAGTCACAGGCTGACAGCGCTGACTGTGGACTGAACCATCAGAAAGAGAGAGAGAGCGCGATCTGCAGACAGGCAGTCGGAGGGAGGGAGGGAGGGAGAGAGAGAGGGAGAGAGGGAGAGAGGGAGAGAGGGAGAGAGGGAGAGAGGGAGAGAGGGAGAGAGGGAGAGAGGGAGAGAGAGAGAGAGAGAGAGAGAGAGAGAGAGAGAGAGAGAGAGAGGGAAAAGCTGATCGCTTCAGTTAGTCCGGGGGTCGGCAACCCGCGGCTCCGGAGCCACATGTGGCTCTTTTAGGTCTGTGCTGCGGCTCCCTGTTGCTTTGGGAAATAATTGGTTGTGGCGACCCTTTTCCTGGCACATCCGAACCGACTCACAATAAGATAGCCTACGGGGGTTTGCGAGCACAGAGCTTTGGAGCCTCTGCGCCATGGGGGGGGGGGCAGGTTGAGGGAGGCTTAAAAGTGAGGCTGAAGATTTCGAATAAAGTTTTTTTCCTTCGACTGCAGTTACCGACTCCGTGTCGTAATTTTAGCGCTGCGTGTAGCACACCGCTACATGGTCAGTATTTAATTAATATGTTTTTTATGTTAGTTTGTTAGTTTTTGAAATGTAAATCTAAATTTGAAGATTATGGTGATCTTGTACAATCTAAATAAGACGTTGTGGCGGGCGACCCATTTCCTGACACATCCGAACCGGCTCACAATTAGCCAGCGTTCAGGCTAAGGGAGATAGCCTACGGGGGTTTGTGAGTACGTGTCTTTTGCAGCATCCGCGCCCATGGGGGGCGGGTTGAGGGAGGCTTAAAAGCAAGGCTGTTTAGTTCGAATAAAGCTATCTTTGACTGCAGTTTACTGACTGCGTGTAGCAACCGCTACAACGTGTTTTTATCGCTGGCTGTCCAGAGGGGAGGTGCTGAAACGCTTTGTCGCGCGTCTGGAAGAAGTGAAAACTTTCCTGGGCAGCAAAGGGCTCAACTTTCCTGAGCTGGAACAGCCAGAGTGGCTGGAAAAGCTGCACTTCATGGTAGACATGACAGCGCACCTGAACACGCTGAACACAGCTCTTCAACGGGGTAAGGACGTACAGCCCTGCACATGTTGGGGGATGTTTTGCATTCGAGCGCAAGTTGACGTTGCTTGCCAGAGATATACAGAAAGGCACATTGTCTCACTTCCCCAATTTGAGAGAGTTCAAACAATGTCACGACATGATAAATTCGGAGTATTTACATTCTGCAATCATCGCAATGCAAACATCGTTTGGGAAACGCTTCTGTGAGTTCAGAGAGGAAAAAAACACATTATCCTTCCCGGTCACTCCCCTAAGCATCGATCCATCCCTACTAAATACGACTGCATTGTCAGGTGTGAGTCAACCTGAAGAAGTATGATAAATATTTTAATTGCATATTATTTTACGTATATTCATATGTTTTCATTGTTCAGTGAAATAGTCCTTTTATTTTTCAGGTTGACAGATGGCTGACGTTATTTTTGGTTTGCTGCTGGCGGCAAATTTAAGTTTGGCGTTTTTCATAAATACAAGAAGGACTCAAATAGACGTTGAGTATTTTACTTAAAAGTAACCTTCAACCCAACGTCTTTTTTTCGGAGTTCAAACTGTTTTTGTTGCATGCAGAAATGTAATTTCGTTTTCTCTGCAGGAGTTCATCAATTTCATAAATGCAACACATTATAGTTTATTTATACATAGCATAAAGGCAAAACAAAACGTTGTATGCAGTGTTATTTCATTTTAAATGTCAAACGGGTTTTGCGGCTCCCAGTGTTTTCTTTTCTGTGGGAAACGGGTCCAAGTGGCTCTTTCAGTGGTAAAGGTTGCTGACCCCTGAGTTAGTCGCAGCTGAGACTTGGAACTCTCCTATGCCCACAAGAGTGGGTTGATCATCGGTACACGGAACCACAACGAATGTGTGTGGCTGTCACTTCGTATAATCCATAGCAGTGGATTTTACAATATATTGTGTTAACCCTTGCCTGGGTATGTTGTGTGGTAACCCCGGGAAGACGGTATTCCTGTGACAGGTCACTTTCATTAACTCGTATGTGGACGGATTCAGCGGATAAGATCTTAGTCGACGGTTATTTTGAAGTAACGGCTGTTTCTCTACGTTTCACCCTGGATTACAAATATCTCTTTCCCATCATTTATTCCGTGGATTACTGAACTTTCCTACTTTACCATCTCAAGACTCTGAGCTTTGTTCCCTCACGCTCGATAATCTGGGGGTTATATTTACACATATATACACATAATACTTTGCTTTATTTCGTTAACTTACTATGTTATAAGTAGATACTAATAAATAGAGTAGTTTTAACTTCAAAACCAGACTCCAGTGTGAACTCTATTGCTGCTGGTTCGTTTCTAAAACGACTCAGTTCGTAACACAATTTTATAAAACTAGTTAGACCACATCTGGAGTGTTTCATACAGTTCTGGTCGCCCCCATTCTCGGAACAATGTCAGGGCTTTGGACAGGGCGCAGAAGTGGTTTACCAGGACACTGCCTGGATTAGAGGGCATGAGCTATAACGAGAGGCTGGACAAACTTGTGTTGTTTTCTCCAGAGCGGCGCAGGCTGGGGTGAGACTGGATGGACGTTTATAAGATTACGCGAGGAATAGATAGAGTGGACAGACGATATATTTTTCCTGGGGGTTGAAATGTCTAATACATTTAAGTTGGAAGCAGTTGTGAGCGGCAAGTTTGCTTCTTTCCACAGAGTGGTGGGTAATTGGAGTCACCGCCTCCGCCGTCACGTGATCCCGCCTCCTGTTCACGTTGTTCCGCAGATCTGCAGCATCTGCGGGTCACTGCTCTTCGTGTCCGTGTAGCTTCATCTTTCGCCCGTTCAGACAAGGCAGTGAGATCCGGGTCTGTCACGTCCTTTCATTGTGGTAGACAATATGCTTTTTTCTGCAATATTTTCAGCATGTTTCATTCCACTGTTTTTATCTGCTGAAGTGCAGCCGATGTTTCTGGGTGTCTGACCCATTTATGTGAGAATTTAGCCTTTTCTATTTCTCTGAGCTTCTCATAAATGTGTACAGTTCAGTTAAGCTTCTCTCCACTACTTCCAAAGCAACAACCCAGTCAGTCAAATAGTCGACACAACTAAAATAGTTTATTACATCTTTTTTCATTTTGTACTATTTATATAATTTAACTATGTAATAATTATATTCTTATATTAAATCACAATTGTTAAAATCTATGGTTATGAATTAGGTTCTACTGCTGCCGCAGAGACAACGCATTTCATGACACATGCCGGTGCTATTAAACCTGATTCTGATATTGATATGGGAGACCCACCACCGGTCACCTGATCCCAGTTACCGCAGGTCGTAATGCGAGATTGAAGCCTTTTCTATTTATTTGCATTCCTCAGATATGACAACAGTACAGTTTCCTTTTGTAGTTCCAGAGCAGAAGCTCAGTCTGTCTAATATTTCCACACAATTAAAACGGGGAATTTGTATATTCTCATCAAGTACTGAGCTACAGTGAAAATCTTGCCTGATGTACCATCCACACAGATCGATACATTACAACAGTTCTTTGAGCTGATATACGACAAAACAGTAACTGTAACAAAGCATTATGGCTGCAGAGAAAGTGCAGTGCAGATAGACATATGGTGCAGGGTCACGTCGAGTTACATTGTGAGGTCGAGTCCATTTTATCATTCATTTGGCTTGTAACCACAGACAGAAAGCCGTCCTTGAGCCGGGTGGTTCGCGCTTTCAGGCTTTTGTATCGCTTCCCCGATGGGGGAGCGGGTTTGCAGCAAGAATGTCCAGGTTGTGAAGGTCTTTGAGTACATGGCCTGCTTTTCCGAGGGAGGGGAAGTGTAGGAAGAGTCCATGGAGGGGAGGCTTGTTTCTCTGATGTTCTCTGTTCTCCAGTTCTCTGCAGTTCCTTGCAGTCATGGGCAGGGCAGTAGCCATACAAAGGCGTGAAGTATCGACAAGAAGCTCAGAGACCTCGGCCTTCACCCTGCCTTGTGTAGCTGGATCCTGGACTTCCTGTCAGATCACCGGCAAGTGGTAAGAGTGGGCTCCATCTCCTCTGTCTCCCTGACCCTCAGGACGCATAACCCACAGGGTTGTCTCTTTGGTCTCTTTGCACTTTCTGTGCACCCATGACTTGTGCTGTCACCTACAGCTCCAATCTGCTAATTAAATGTGATGACAACACTACATTGATTGGCCTAAATTCAAATAATAACTTTCAATCAATCAAATGCCTCCTGACAAGGTTCGGTCCAAACAAACTTTTCAACCTTCTTCAGGAGATTAGTCAGAGGAAGAGCGATAGCAGCAAAGTTCTTACAGAACTTACGATAATATACATCCATTCCCAGAAACCTTCTAAGAACCTTCTCAGCAGACAGAATAGGAACTTGTGAAATTGCCTGGACTTTTGACCGAACAGGAGCCAACTTGCTTAGACCTACAACATAGCCAAGACAGGTCACAGTGGCATGGCCAAATTCACTCTTAGGTTGTCCTAGGAAAGCCTGTCAAACAGCTTTTCTACTGCAGAGATATGCTCTTCCCTGTAACTAAGTCATCAATATAGGCATCTGTGTGTTCTAATCCTCGAATTACAGGATCATTCATTCTCTGGAATGTTCCTGGAGCATTTTTCCTTCCAAAAGGTAAAACATTGTATTCACACAAACCAGATGGTGTCACAAATGCAGAAATTTCTCTACCTCTGTCCATCAATGGAACACACCAATACCTTTTCAACAGATCAATCTTTGTAAGAAATTCAGCTTTTCCAACTTATCGATGCAATCATCCACCCTAGGGACAGGATGGGCATCTGCTTTTGTTACTGCATTTACCTTCCTATAATCAGTGCAAAATCTAACACTACCATCAGGTTTGGGCACAATAACACAGGGTGAGCAATCTGCTGCTAAAGGACTAATAATACCATTTTCCAGTTTCTATTCAATTCCCTGCTCAGGCAATTTACACTTTTCTGCATTCATGCAATATGGGTGTTGTTTAAGCGGTTTCAGGGGTCAGCAACCTTTACCACTGAAAGAGCCACTTGGACCCGTTTCCCACAGAAAAGAAAACACTGGGAGCCGCAAAACCCGTTTGACATTTAAAATGAAATAACACTGCATACAACGTTTTTTTTGCCTTTATGCTATGTATAAACAAACTATAATGTGTTGCATTTATGAAATTGATGAACTTCTGCAGTGAAAACGAAATTACATTTCTGCATGCAACAAAAACATTTTGAACTCCGAAAAAAAGACGTTGGGTTGAAAGTTACTTTTAAGTAAAATATTCAATGTCTATTTGAGTCCTTCTTGTATTTATGAAAAACGCCGAACTTAAATTTTCCGCCAGCAGCAAACCAAAAATAACGTCAGCCAGCTGTCATCCTGAAAAATGAAAGGACTATTTCACTGAACAATGAAAAAATATGAATATAAGTAAAATAATAGGCAATTAAAATATTTATCATACTTGGTTAATGGGATTTCTGCTCCTGGACCTCAGCGCACAGCGTCTGCACATCAGGGCTGTATGATGTCACCTTCATCTTTACACAGGATCGCAAGCTGTCATCTGTGAGGTTTTCAATATCACTCCATTTGTGTTTCTGAGCAAGAACGGCCTTCTGACGGGCAACATCTTCAAGGTCTGCTGTCAAGCGTCTAAACTTGGACACCCATATGTCTTTGTCGGCTATGTCGGCCAGTTCCATCTCAAGATCAGGTTGACTCACACCTGCCAATGCAGTCGTATTCAGTAGGGAAGGATCGATGCTTAAGGGAGTGACCGGGAAGGATAATGTGTTTTTTTCCTCTCTGAACTCACAGAAGCGTTTCCCAAACGATGTTTGCATTGCGATGATTGCAGAATGTAAATACTCCGAAATTATCATGTCGTGACCTTGTTTGAACTCTCTCAAATTGGGGAAGTGAGACAAAGTGCCTTTCTGTAAATCTCTGGCAAGCACTGTCAACTTGTGCTCGAATGCCAAAACATCCTCCAACATGTGCAGGGCTGTACGTCCTTTCCCCTGAAGAGCTGTGTTCAGCGTGTTCAGGTGCGCTGTCATGTCTACCATGAAGTGTAGCTTTTCCAGCCACTCTGGCTGTTCCAGCTCAGGAAAGGTGAGCCCTTTGCTGCCCAGGAAAGTTTTCACTTCTTCCAGACACGCGACAAAGCATTTCAGCACCTTCCGTCTGGACAGCCAGCGATAAAAACACGTTGTAGCGGTGTCAGTAAACTGCAGTCAAAGATAGCTTTATTCGAACTAAACAGCCTTGCTTTTAAGCCTCCCTCAACCCAGCCCCCATGGACACAGATGCTGCAAAAGACGCGTACTCACAAACCCCCGTAGGCTATCTCCCTTAGCCGGAATGCTGGCTAATTGTGAGCCGTTTCGGATGTGGCAGGAAATGTGTCGCTACACTTAGGTTGTACAAGATCACCATAATTACATTTCAAAAGCTAACAAACTAACATAAAATACATTTTAATTAAATACTGACCAATTATTTCCCAAAGCCACAGGGAGCCGCAGCACAGAGGTGAAAGAGCCACAAATGGCTCGGGAGCCGCAGTTTATCTTTGATCTTCAAAACATAGTCTAACAACTTAACATGTACATCCCCATTAATCCTATGTTCTTTAACAAGGTCAAAGGTTCCCTCACTCTACAACCAAATACAAGCTCAAATGGAGTAAATCCCAGTGATTCCTATACTGACTCTCTTACTGCAAACAAAAGCAAATGTATTCCTTCATTCCAGTCTTTTCCATTTTCAACACAATATGTCTTAATCATGGTTTTGAGGGCAGAATGAAATCTTTCAAAAGCCCCTTGTGATTCTGGATGGTATGCAGATGATGTAATTTGTTTAGTTCCCTGTTCATAAACTCCCTGTTCATAAACTGGAATAATCCAGATGTAAAATTACTTTCTTGTTCAGACTGGATTTCTTTAGGCAAACCAGAAAAAGTAAAAAATTTGGTAACAGCCTTTGCCACAGTTTTAGCTTTAATATTTCTGAGAGGTATTGCCTCTGGGAATCAGGATGTAGTACACATAATAGTTAGCAGATACTGATGGCCAGCTTTAGTCTTTGGCAAAGGGCCAGCACAATCCATTATAAATTTTGAAGAGGATTCACAGAATGCAGGTTTAGACTACAGTGGGGGCTCTGGGGTGACCTGATTAGGTTTACCCACAAGTTGACAAGTGTGACAGGTTCCGCGAAAGGTCACAACATCTGTCCTCAAATTAGGCGAGTGCCATTTTTTGATAATCCTGTTTAGTTTTATTCACTCCAAAATGTCGATGTAAGGGTATAGTGTGGGCCAAAGTTAAAATTTCAGTCCTATAAACCTTAGGAACTACAACTTGGTGAACAATTGCCCATTCCTCACTCGCTGGTATAGCAGGTGGCCTCCACTTCCTCATTAACACTCCATCCTTGACATAATACCCTACTGGCACTTTCTTAATCTCATCATTTGAGAGAGCTGTTTCTTTTAAAGCTTCAATCTCAGGGTCTCAGATCTGTTCTGCTATAAACTCCTTCCTAGACAGGGATAAATCTTTCTCATCAGACCTACTACCTAAATCCTGTTGAAACAATGAAGGCAGAAAAGTTCCTGGCAACTCATCATAACCGGAATCCCGATTTTGGCTATCATGGGTATCAGAATCATTCTGTACAGAACCGTCTGCGTCGGCAGACTTTTTAGCCATACTTCGAGTTACTGGGCAGGAAGGATAAATGTTAAAATCCATCAGTGGGTCGTCAGTGGCTGACTTAGTTGTCAACAGCACTGCAGGAACAACTTTACCATCTGCCAGGTCATTCCCTAACAGCAAAGTAACATCTCCCACCGGTAAACTGGAGCATAATCCGATCTCAACAGGTCCCGAAACCAACCCTGACAGTAAAGTTGCCTTGTGCAATGGCACAGAAATTATGCCGCCGCGAATGCCTTTAATAAGATTTACCTCAGCAGTGTCAGTCTCATCGCCAAACTTTAGAACGCTGTCTAACGTCCAGACAGACAGACATACTTTATTGATCCCAAGGGAAATTGGGTTTGGTTACAGCCACACCAACCAAGAATAGTGAAGAAATATAGCAATATAAAACCATAAATAATTAAATAATAAGTTAATTATGCAAGCGGAAATAAGTCCAGGACCAGCCTATTGGCTCTGGGTGTCTGACACTCCGAAGGAGGAGTTGTAAAGTTTGATGGCCACAGGTAATAATGACTTCTTATGACACAGTGTTACATCTCGGTAGAATGAGTCTCTGGCTGAATGTACTCCTGTGTCTAACCAGTACATTATGGAGTGGATGGGAGTCATTGTCCAATATGGCATGCAACTTGGACAGCATCCTCTTTTCAGACACCACCGTCAGAGAGTCCAGTTCCACCCCCACAACATCACTGGCCTTACGAATGAGTTTGTTGATTCTGTTGGTGTCTGCTACCCTAGCCTGCTGCCCCTGTACACAACAGCAAATATTATAGCACTGGCCACCACAGCCTCCTAGAATGAGTGACTGAGAAGCCCCAGTAAATTGGACAGCATCCTCTTTTCAGAATTTTCACTGGTACCGATTCATTTACTAATACAATCCCATCTGACATAAAATGTTCGAACCCTTCTTAACTCAGTCAGACCTCTCAGACCTTAACTGAGCCTCATCAGAATGTTCAGAACCCTCTGGGTTTATAGAAGCTTCAACACAGGCATTTGGGACTGCCTCCTTTACCTTTTTATTCTTCAGGACAGAACAATTATCCATCACATAACCAGCTTTCCTACAACAGTAACAAGTAGGACCAGAATATTTCTCCTTCAACTGCTTCCCTTCATCCTTACTCTTATCACTAGCCCAAACTTTAATTTCTGGTTTGCACTGGTATTCTTTTGGAAGCTCTTATTCGGGGTAAACTTAACCTTATGAGTTAAAGCAAACTCATCTGCTAATCCAGCAGACTCCTGCAAAGTGGCAGCATCCTTTTCATCTGAATACATCTTTATGTCATCAGGCACGCACCTTTCGAATTCTTCAATTAAAACCAACTCCTTCTATCGGTAAAATCATCATTTATATTTTTATACGTGCATCAGTGGTCAAAACACACAGACTTCTGAGAAGCAAATGCCAGATAAGTCTGATTCACAAATTTCCTTCAATTTCCAAATTTTTGCCTGTATGATTCTGGGACCAAATCGTAAGCTTTGAGCACAGACTGTTTCACTAGGACATAATCAGCTGCTTCATCAACTATCAAAGCAGAATAGGCCATGGCCTCCTCTACTGTCAAGATGAAGCCATACTCAGTTTGGAGGAACAACACCCTATCTACCGGCTGGGTAGCCTCCAACCTGATGGCATGAACACTGATTTCTCTAACTTCCGTTAACACCACTCCTCACCTTCTCACCCCATCCGTGATATATTTAGATTTTTTGTTCCCTCTTTCTCTAACCATCACTCTGCCTGTTCTCCAACTCCCTCTGGTGCTCCCCTCCCCCTTTCTTTCTCCCGAAGCCTCCCATCCCATGATGCTGTCCCTTCTCCAGTTTTGTATCCCTTTTGCCAATCACATTTCCAGCTCTCAGCTTCACCCCACCCCCTCCGGTGTTCTATCTTTCACATTTCCCCCTCACCCTCCAACTTTCAAATCTCTTACTATCTTTCCTTTCAGTTAGTCCTGACGAAGGGACTCGGCCCGAAACGTCGAGAGTGCTTCTCTCTATAGATGCTGCCTGGCCTGCTGTGTTCCACCGGCATTTTGTGTGTTGCCCAAACTATTGAGCTCGGGGGAATCAAGGCTTAGAATCTTGAGATGGTAAAGTAGGAAACTTCAGTTCATCCACAGAATAGGTGATGAGAGAGATATTTGTAATCCAGGGTAAATATTGAGAGAATGCAATTATGTCAAATTCCTCAGGTTCCACGGTGGTAAAATGAGAGAACAGTTGCTGAAGATTTTATCTGTCGTTATTCCAAAATCTCACATACTAATTATCACCCAAAGTGACTTGTCACAAGGGGTATCATCTTCAAGTGAATTATCACACCACACCCAGGCAAGGGTTAACACATCAGCAGTCTTCACAGGATCCCCAAATCAGATCCACTCCTATGGATTCAACAAGGTGACCACCACACTTTCGATGTACGGTGAATCGATGATTAGCCCACCCTTGTGGGCATAGGAAAGTTCCAAACTGTGACCCTTGGCCATTAGTTCCCTGGTTTCGATTCTTCCATTTTACCTCCTTCATCTCCGTCTGACTCTGGGTGTCTGTGTCCTTGGTTAAAACTAAACAAGCTGCAAGTCAGACTGAATAGCCTCTCTTAAAATAGCCTACAGCAAACGAAACCTAGGGATTCATAACAACGGCCACTCCCCATTGTGAACTGACTGGTGTGCCAGTAGTTGGGATGACTGAGTGAATGCTATCCCACATTCTGAGCAGGTGAACAGATTCTCCTCGGTGTGAACCCGCTGATGTCTCTGTAGGCTGGATAAATAAATGAATCCCTTCCCACAGTCTAAGCAGGTGAACGGCTTCTCCTCAGTGTGAACTCGCTGGTGTCTCTGTAGGGTGGATGATTGAGTGAATCTCTTCCCACACTCTGAGCACGGGAACGGTTTCTCCCCAGTGTGAACTCGCTGGTGACTCTGTAGGGTGGATAACTGAGTGAATCTCTTCCCACATACTGAGCAGGTGAATGGCTTCTCCCCAGTGAGAACTTGCTGATGTCTCTGTAGGCTGGATAAATAAATGAATCCCTTCCCACAGTCTAAGCAGGTGAACGGCTTCTCCCCAGTGTGAACTCGCTGGTGACTCTGTAGGGTGGACGACTGAGTGAATCCCTTCCCACAGACTGAGCAGCTGAACGGCTTCTCCCCAGTGTGAATTTGCAGATGTCTCTGTAGGCTGGATAAATGAGTGAATCTCTTCCTACAGACTAAGCAGATGAACGGCCTCTCCCCAGTGTGAACTCGCTGGTGATTCTGTAGGGTGGATGACTGAGTGAATCTCTCCCCACACACTGAGCAGGTGAACGGCTTCTCCCCAGTGTGAATTTGCTGGTGTCTCTGTAGGGTGGAATGAATCAGTGAATCTTTTCCCACAGACTGAGCAGGTGAATGGCTTCTCCCCAGTGTGAACTCGCTGGTGTCTCTGTAGGGTGGATGACTGAGTGAATCTCTTGCCAGACTCTGAGCACGGGAACGGTTTCTCCCCAGTGTGAACTCGCTGGTGACTCTGTAGGGTGGATAACTGAGTGAATCTCTTCCCACATTCTGAGCAGGTGAATGGCTTCTCCCCAGTGTGAACTCGCTGATGTTTCCATAGGGTGGAAGAGTGAGTGAATCTCTTCTCACAGACTGAGCAGGTGTACGGCCGCTCCCCTGTGTGAACTCGCTGGTGAGCCATTAGGTCAGATGACTGAGTGAATCCTTTCCCAGAAGTTCAACAGATGACCAGCCTCTGCCCAGTGTGGTGTGAACTGACTGGCGTGTCCACAGGTGGAAAGACCAAATGAATCCTTTCTCACACACGCAGAACAGATGAATGGCCTTGGCCAATGTGAACTTGTTGATGTACCTTCAATTGTGATAACTGAGTGAATCCACTCCCACTGTCTGAGCAGGTGAACGGCCTTTCTCCTGTGCAAAATGACGGTTGGTCAAATGAGGAATGGTCGATTCAATCCCTTGCTCCACTTGTTAAATATCGGGACAGAGACAACAAAACGGGCGTGTCGTGTTTGAGCTGCCTGCAGACAAATTCCTTCTCATTTTTAACCTGTAAAACGATTTACAAAATCCATCAATGGGTTTAGGAGAACATTACAGATGAGATTATTTGTTTAATTTGTATCACACTGTTACAGTGAGGTTCTACCCAAGTTGGACGGAGAAATCGTCTCCTGACTGCGCACAGAGTGCTGGTGTCTGGAATGACCATCAATTCCCTGATGCTCTTCCTGTCTCTATAAGAATGGGGCATTTCTGCCATCTCCAATCTGTGACCTGGTTCAGTCTGACTCTCTCCATTGGTATTATTCCCTGTTCCTGCTGAGCAGCATGGGTGCCTGACCCCACAGTAACTGAAACAGTCTCACACAAACAGTCTTTCTTGA
This sequence comes from Hypanus sabinus, assembly GCF_030144855.1. Classification (NCBI taxonomy): domain Eukaryota; kingdom Metazoa; phylum Chordata; class Chondrichthyes; order Myliobatiformes; family Dasyatidae; genus Hypanus; species Hypanus sabinus. Next base: position 342,057 of record NW_026781240.1, on the reverse strand, counting down.
CATGCAGCTGGGATCTTCTTTTATGTATTATTAACTTAAAGTGCCACAATTTTAAAGCCATATAAAAAATTCCTGCTGAAATGAATGGTTGGTCTACACAGCTGTTAAAAGATCTTAGAGTGATTTTTTTTGTAATATTTCAGGTAATTGTAGAAAGGTACAACACAGAAACAGGCCCTTTGGGCCATTTAGTTTGTGCTAAACTATTTAAATTGCCCACTCCCATACCCCTACCATCCAGGTACCTACACAAATACCCCAGAGGGTTGTCCCTCTCCTTTACTCTCTGTGCACCCATGACTTGTGTTGCCACCCACAGCTCCAATCTGCTATTTAAATTTACCGACAGCACTACATTCATTGGCCTAATCTCACATAATAACTTAAAATCGATCAAATGCCTCCTGACCAGGCTCGGTCCAAACAAACTTTTCACCCTTCTTCAGGAGATTAGTCGGAGGAAGAGCGATAGCAGCAGTTTTTACAGAACTTACGATAATATCCATCCATTCCCAGAAACCTTCTAACAGCCTTCTTAGCAGTCAGAATAGGAACTTGTGAAATTGCCTGGAGTTTTGCCTGAACAGGAGCCAACTTGCCTTGACCTACAACATAGCCAAGACAGGTCACAGTGGCATGGCCATATTCACTCTTAGCCAAGTTAACCATAAGACTGGCCTGGGAAAGCCTGTCAAACAGCTTCTCCACTGCACAGATATGCTCTTCCCAAGTGTCACTCCCTGTGACTAAGTCATCAATATAGGCATCTGTGTGTTCTAACTCTCCAATTAGTTGAAGCACTGAGTTCAAAAGTCGGGAAGTTGTGTTGCGGCTGTTACGAGCCTGCGGTCGTACTGTGACTGTTTCTTTAAGAGCGGCGGCGTGAGGAGGCGGGACTATGACGTCAGTCACAGGCTGACAGCGCTGACTGTGGACTGAACGATAAGAGAGAGAGAGAGAGAGAGAGAGAGAGAAGAGAGAGAGAGAGAGAGAGAGAGAGAGAGAGAGAGAGAGAGAGAGAGAGAGAGAGAGAGAGAGAGAGAGAGAGAGAGAGAGAGAGAGAGAGAGAGAGAGAGAGAGAGAGAGAGAGAGAGAGAGAGAGAGAGAGAGAGAGAGAGAGAGAGAGAGAGAGAGAGAGAGAGAGAGAGAGAGAGAGAGTGTGTGAGAGGCTGATCGCTTCAGTTACTCGCAGCTGAGGGTTGAAAGTCTCCTCGGCCCACAAGAGTGGTTTGATCATCGGTACACGGAAGCACAACGAACGTGTGTGGCTGTCACTTCGTATAATCCATAGGAGTGGATTTTGGAATATCTTGTGTTAACCCTTGCCTGGGGATGATGTATAGAAACCCCTGGAGGACGGTATTCCTGTGACAGGTCACTTTCGCTGATAACTCGTATGTGGACGGATTCAAAGGATAAGAACTTCGTCGACGGTTATTTTGAAGTAACGGCCTTTTCTCTACGTTTCACCCTGGATTACAAATATTTCTCTCCCGTCATTTATTCCGGGATTACTGAACTTTCCTACTTTACCATCTCAAGACTCTGAGCTTTGTTCCCTCAGGCTCGATAGTCTGGGAATTATATTTACACATATATACAGATAACACTGTTAACTGTCCTTTATTTCATTAAGTTACTATATTGTAATTAGATGCTAATAGAGAGAATGGTTTTAACATCAAAACCAGACTCCAGTATGAACTCTATTGCTGCTGGTTCGTTTCTAAAACGTTTCAGTTCGTAACACAGTTTTATAAAACTAGTTAGTCTGGAGTGTTTCATACAGTTCTGGCCGCCCCCATTCTCGGAAGGATGTCGGGGCTTTGGAGAGGGCGCAGAAGAGGTTTACCAGGACGCTTTTGTAAATGGTTCTTTTACCGGTATCTCTAACTTGTTGATTGATTCCAGACAAGACTTCTTTGATAAAATAAAAAGAGCTTGGTTGGATGACCTAAACTGTCAGATTTCTGATGATAGATGGAATAGAATTCTTAAACGGGTTAATAAATCATCTTTCTGTGCTCGTCATTCTCTTCTACAAGTTAGAGTGGTTCATAGAGCTTACGATTCTGAACAGAAGCTCTCCAGTTTTTACCCGAATGTTTCTCCACTTTGCAATAAATGCAACTCTGCTGATGCCTCTTTAATTCATATGTTTTGGTTTTGCCCTACAATTGAAAAGATTTGGCGGGAAGTATTCCATACCTTTTCACAACTTTTTAGGGTCCAATTTGACCCAAATCCCCTTACTGACTTGGTTGGTATAGCTATCATTTTAACTAAAAAAAAATTCGATCAAATTGACTCTCTTATTTCTTCCTTTATTTGGAATAATAAGAGACCAAGAATTAATAAGTATAATTTACAAAAATCTAAAATAGATGGTGGACTTGCTCTTCCTAATTTAAGACTGTATTATTGGGCTGTGAATATTAGACAATTATGTTTTTGGTTATATTGGCTTAATAAGAAACAAAAACCATTATGGGTTGATTTGGAATTAAAAGCTGTTAAACAATTTCAGTTAACTTCAATATTAGGAGCTCCATTAGCTTTATAGCTCTCTAAAATTCCAAATTTAAATCTTTACCCGGTTCTTAAACTATTCCAACGGATTTGGGTTCAGTTACGTAATTTTTTAAATTTGAAACAATTCAGTTGTCTAGATTTTTATATCGAAACTTTTCATTTAAACCTTCAACAACTGACCCTATTTTTCTCCTATGGAACAATAAAGGGATCCATTCTTTTACAGATTCATTTTGTGATGGTCGATTGATGACCTTTGAAGATTTAATTAACAAATTTTCTCTCGCTCATACATATTTTTTGGAATATGTTCAGTTTCGACATTTTTGACAACAATGCTTACTTAAGTTTCCATATTTACAATAATCTGATTTGTTAGATACCATTTTGAAATTGAATCCCTTAGAGAAAGTTTCCATTGGCAGAATGTATAACTTATTTTTGTTACAAAAAGAGAACATATCACTAAAGATTAAACATGATTGGGAGAGAGAACTTACTATGACCTTTGTTAATGAAGATTGGCTTCGAGTTTTGAAAAACGGAAATTCTTCTATATGTGCCAACCATTGTTTAATTCAATTTAAAACTGTTCACTGTTGTTATTGAACAAAGGAGAGACTATCTAAAATATTTCGTAGTATAGACAAATGCTGTGATAGATGTAAAACTGAAGTAGCTACTTTGTCACATAATTTCCGGCATGTTCATCATTAAAATCGTTTTGGAAATCTTTATTTCCAACAAGTTCTGAAGCTCTGAAAATGAATTTACAACCTAATAGATTGACTGTTCTATTTGGTATAGTTCCACATCATATTCAGGGTATTTCATCTTCAGATCTAGTTGTAATTGCATTTGTTACACTATTGACAAGAAGGGCCATTTTATTAAAATACAAAGATACTTCTTCCCTTGCATTAATTGATTGGTTTTCTCAAGGAATCTTATGTCTTAGTTTGAAAAAAATTAGGAGAACTTTTGATCCTCGATTCGATTTTGAGAGAAGATGGGGTTCTTTGCCAAATATTATCATTTAATTTGAATTATGCTATGTGGTTTCCTTCCAATTTTATTTTTTTATAAATATGAAATGGCGGTTGATGATTGTGTTTTCTTTCTGACAGTTATTTAGTTTATAATATTTTCGCTTAGTAATTCATTTGTTAGTATTTTCTAGTTAGAATTAGAAGTGTTTAAAGTATATTCATTGCCTGTAAAAAATATCGGCATGCGATGACGTCACATCCGGTTTCGCCGCGTCTTGTGTGAAAATACCGGTTTGAGATTAACGCGAGGGTGGGGGGCTCACCACGAGGCTCACCTGAGCAGAAGTTGTTTTGCAAGCATTAGAAATCACACTGAGAGCAACGCTGTAAGTTAATAGATAATCGATATATTGAACTAAGATGTTAATGCCGATCCTGTTAAAAGTAACGACGGTCGATAATGTTTATGTTTTCGTTAGTTAAAGAGTTGCGGATAGTTTGCATTGAAGTGTATTTAAAGTACTCAATGGCGTAGGTAAACTCTGCCTGTATACTGCACCTTAATGTAATGTAGTTATAGTCACTTTTGCAAGTACTTACAATTGAAATGTGATATTAAGAAAGGAACAAATACTGTATCAATCTTGTATTGTTTTATCAACAGTTTTCACCATATGTTAATGTGAAGAGTGAACAGTAAATGGTTAATCTTACTGCGATCTGGTTTTCATTGACTGTGGTTTATCTCGACGTTTAATTCGGCGTTATCTGTTACACCCGAACGAGAACGTTACAATGATACTATTTTTATATTTAGATGATGGCTAAACGTATTGCTCCGGGGGGGTTGATTTCTAATGGGTTTTTTCCCTTTTTTGTAGTTAGTGGGATCCCCCCTAGTTAGATGGGGTTCTTTATTACCTTCTTTTTCGTAAAAATATTTTCCATTTTTATATTTAGCGATTAGTTTTTTTCTTCAGCTTTATTAATTTTATACATATTAATCCATTGGTCTTGTTTCATTCTATAGCTGTAGAAGATTATGTACTGGTAAAAAAGATTATAAAAATGAAAAATGAAAATGACAAAACAACAATGTAACAAAGCATTATAGCTGCAGAGGTCACGTCGAGTTACATTGTGAGGCCGAGTCCATTTCATCATTCTTCTGGATTATGACCACAGACAGGAAGCCGTCCTTGAGCCGGGTAGTTCGCGCTTTAAGGCTTTTGTATCGCTTCCCCGATGGAGGAGCGGGTTTGCAGCGAGGATGTCCAGGTTGTGAGGGTCTTTGAGTACATGGCCTGCTTTTCCGAGGCAGGGGAAGTGTAGGAAGAGTCCATGGAGTGGAGGCTTGTTTCCCCGATGTTCTCTTCTCTCCAAAGTTCTCTGCAGTTCCTTGCAGTCATGGGCAGAGCAGTAGCCATACGAAGGCGTGAAGTATCGACAAGAAGCTCAGAGACCTCGGCCTTCACCCTGCCTTGTGTAGCTGGATCCTGGACTTCCTGTCAGATCGCCGGCAGGTGGTAAGAGTGGGCTCCCTCACCTCGGTCTCGCTGACCCTCAGCACACATATCCCACAGGGGTGTCTCCTTGCACCCTCCTTTACTGTCTGTAATCCCATGACGTGTCGCCACCCACAGCTCCAATCTGCTAATTAAATTTACTGACGACACTACTCTGACTGGCCTAATCTCAAATAATAACGAGGCAGCCTACAGAGAAGAAGTCATCACCCCGACACAGTGGTGTCAAGAAAACAACCTCTCCCTCATTGTGACAAAGACAAAGGAGCTGGTTGTGGATTACAGGATGAATGGAGACAGGGACCAACTTCAACATTTCCCTGTCTGTTATTGACACAAAATGCACATTTTAATATTGATCATGACACAGCGTATTTTATATAACGTTAATGATATGAAGCATATTTACAAATCGTTACTGACAGAGAACCGTATAATTTGTGTTCTGCGTGTTATATGAATGTACTTACCTGTGATGTTGCCACAAGTCAGTCTTTCTCTGTACCTGTACCTTCCCATACTTGTGCAGTTGGCAATAAATTCAACAGGACCTGAGAAATCTCAGTGAGATTTGATTAGTGATGATCATCTTGTCAGCTCGGTAGGTCGAATGTATGAGACAGTCCACTGTTAAATGCAAAACACTGAACAGTGTCGATGATCAGAGGGATCATGGACTCCAAGTTCATCGCTCCCTGAGAGAGACTGCACAGATTGATCGGGTGGTTAAGAAGGCAAATGGCATGGTTGTCTTTATTAGTTGAAGCATTGAGTTCAAAAGTCGGGAAGTTGTTTTTCGGCTGTTACGAGCCTGTTACTATATACTAATAAAGGTAATGGTTTTAACATCAAAACCAGACTCCAGTGTGAACTCTATTGCTGCTGGTTCGTTTCTAAAACGCTACAGTTCGTAACAAGGCTTTACAAAACAGGTTACACCACATCTGGAGTGTTTCATACAGTTCTGGTCGCCCCCATTCTCGGAAGGATGTCGGGGCTTTGGAGAGGGCGCAGAAGAGGTTTACCAGGACACTGCCTGGATTAGAGGGCATGAGCTATAACGAGAGGCTGGACAAACTTGTGTTGTTTTCTCCAGAGCGGAGCAGGCTGGGGTGAGACTGGATGGACGTTTATAAGATTACAAGAGGAATAGATAGAGTGGACAGACGATATATTTTTCCTGGGGGTTGAAATGTCTAATACATTTAAGGTGAGAGGAGATGTGAGCGGCAAGTTTGCTTCTTTTCACAGACTAATGAGCAGCTGGAATCTCTGCCTGGGGGAGGGGGGAGTTGTCGCCAATCCTGACACGTGATCCCGTTTGCCCCTCCCATGTAACCGCAGATTGGCAGCACCTGCGCGTCTGTTTCCGAGGGCCCGACTCCCGATGATGTAACAATCTCTTCGCGCATGTTCACCGTTTCCGGGTGAACGGTGTTATCCTCTCCGCTCAGAGTTGAAGTAGGTCGGCTGTGTGTTCGCGAAAGACTTTCGTCTCTTGCGTCGGGATCACTGTCTGCGGGCCGAAGATATCACTTTCCCTTCGGTGAATGTTGAGACCGATCCCGAGCGGGGAGATCCGATGTTGGCCGTGAGCCCCGAACTGAGGGTCAGGAATTCATTTGTTTCCCAACTGTCTGGGCTCGTCAGAAATGTGTCGACTTCACTTAATCTGCATTGAACGATCCAAACCAGGAGCCCAGGCTGTCTGTTTCCGCAGAATTGAAATGGAAGTCCCGCCGACAGGTCACGTGAGGCTGTGTGCCACAGATTCGCCCCGCCCTCCGCTTTGTGACGCAAGATCACGTGGTGTGATTTTGGCCAATGTGTTTCATTAACTTCCCCGAACCCGTCTCGCTTCCTGAGGCTCCTTGCATTTGTCCTGGAGGTTTTTGGCTGTTGTGTCTTCTCCCGGGCTGGGGTGGGTGAGAAAGGAGAACGTCCCAGGTTGTGGGGATCTTTGATTTCACTGCCTGCTTTACCCAGGGACTGGGAAGTCCAGGGGGAGAATGGTTTCAGCCTCAGCTTCACGCAGTAGAGCTGAGCCACACATTACTCCTGCAAGTTTATAGTCCAGCAACTGTGGTCGGTCAAGTACAGACAAGACAGGATCTGTAATACAAATTTCCTGAAATGGACCTGTTTTAACCTGGAAGTGGAGTGATAGTATAACAGTAAAGGAAGCACAACTTGACCTTGTAAATTATCCTGGAACCGATTTGACTGTTATTCCCGGAAATGTGTCCGGTGCAGTTGTTGCTAACAAGGCTTACAAGAATAATCTCAGGAATGATCGGATTTATGTTTGAGGAGCATTTGATGGTTCTGGACCTGTGCTCGATGGAGTTCAGAGGGACGGTGGGGGTGGTGGAGGGATGTATGGTTAATAAACCTACCGAATGCTGAAAAGCCTGGATACAGTGGACATGGAGAGGATGTTTCCATTAGACAGAAAGTCTGTGATCTGACAGCACAGTCTCAGAATAAACTTGCTTCCCTTTAAAACTGAGATGAGAAATTTTTTTTGGCCAAAAGATGTCTGATATTTGGAATTTGTGAATTTGTTTGAACCTGCCATTTGGGTATATTTGTGACAGATTAATATATTGATGATTGCTGAGTAGCTTCAGGGTTACAGGAGGAAGGCAGGAATATGGTGTTGGAATAAAAATCAACCCTGGTTGTGTGGTGGACAGACCAGATGGATCGAATCACCTAATTCTGTTCCTGTGTCGTATGTCTTACCATGACTGAATGATGGCTCCTTCTTATCCCATATCGTCTGTGTCATGTGAGGGACAATAAAAGATTGTTCACTGAGCTCATTATATTTGCCTTCAATGGTTAAATTTCAGTGAGTTTTATTCCTAGTAACATTAAGCAGAAATGTTAGGTCCTCCTTTGTATTGTTAACGTGCTTCATTATCTTTCATGTTTAAGTCAGACCTGCAGTGAGAGATTTATTGGAAGAAAAACCACGACTGAAGACGAAGGAACAGCAACAAGTGAACCAGCCCGAGGATTGAGAGCACTGATTGGAGAGAAACCATCTGACTCAGAGATTCCATTGATTCAGTCCGGAGAAAGTTTGGTGAGTCTCATTTACTCAAACACTGGTCCTTTAGACGTTACATACCTGCACAAAGGAAGGTAGGAAATAGTTGGGAGTGAGACTGAATATGCCCAGAAGGACCAGTTATGCCTCTGTCAGACCCAGTTGTGAAGAAGCCCCCCCTTATATTAAACTTTTTGCCCTTCATCCTTAACCCATGTCCTCTGTTTTTTTTTCTCTCCCCTAGCCTCAGTGGATAAACCCTGCTTGCATTCACTCTATCTATACCCACCCTAATTTTATATACCTCTATCAAGTCTCCCCTCATTCTTCTACACTCCTAAGAATGAAATCCTTACCTATTCAACCTTTCTCTGTAACACAGTTTCTCAAGTCCTGGCAACATCCTTGTAAACCTTCTCTGCACACTTCCAACCTTATTAATATGCTTCCTGTAATTCGGTGACCAAAACTGCACACAATACTGCAAATTCAGCCTCACTAATACCTTATACGATCTCACCATAACATTCCAACTCTTATACTCAATACTTGAATTTATAAAGACCAAAGGATTCAACAGTGGCTAGATGGGAGATGCCAGAGAGTAGTGGCGGATAATTGTTTATCGGGATGGATGCCAGTGACTAGCGGGGTGCCTCAGGGATCTGTTTTGGGCCCAATGTTGTTTGTAATATACATAAATGATCTGGATGATGGGGTGGTAACTTGGATTAGTAAGTATGCCGATGATACTAAGGTAGGAGGTGTTGTGGATAATGAGGTGGGTTTTCAAAGCTTGCAGGGAGATTTATGCTGGTTAGAAGAATGGGCTGAACGTTGGCAGATGGAGTTTAATGCTGAGAAGTGTGAGGTTCTACATTTTGGCAGGAATAATCCAAATAGAACATACAGGGTAAACGGTAGGGCATTGAGGAATGCAGAGGAACAGAGACATCTAGGAATAACAGTGCATAGTTCCCTGAAGGTGGAGTCTCATGTAGATAGGGTGGTGAAGAAGGCTTTTGGAACGCTGGCCTTTATAAATCAAAGCATTGAGTACAGAAGTCGGGATGTAATGTTAAAATTGTACAAGGCATTGGTAAGGCCAAATTTAGAATATTGTGTGTAGTTCTGGTCACCGAATTATAGGAAAGATATCAATAAATTAGAGAGAGTGCAGAGACAATTTACTAGGATGTTACCTGGGTTTCAGCAGTTAAGTTACAGAGAAAGGTTGAACAAGTTAGGTCTCTATTCATTGGAGCGTAGAAGGTTGAGGGGGATTTGATCGAGGTATTTAAAAATTTGAGAGGGATAGATAGAGTTGACATGAATAGGCTGTTTCCATTGAGAGTAGGGGAGATTCAAACGAGAGGACATGATTTGAGAGTTAGGGGGCAGAAGTTTAAGGGAAACACGAGGGGGTATTTCTTTACTCAGACAGTGATAGCTGTGTGGAATGAGCTTCCTGTAGATGTAGTAGAGGCCAGTTCAGTTGTGTCATTTACGGTAAAATTGGATAGGTATATGGACAGGAAAGGAGTGGAGGGTTATGGGCTAAGTGCGGGTAGGTGGGACTAGTTGAGATTAAGAGTTCGGCATGGACTAGGAGGGCCGAGATGGCCTGTTTCCGTGCAGTGATTGTTATATGGTTATATGGTACTAAAAGCTCTCTTTACTGCCCTATCTACATGTGATGCCACTTCTGGGAATTTTGTATCAGTATTCCTAGATCCCTCTGTTCTAGTGCACTCCTCAGTGCCCTGCCATTTACCTTGGATGTTCTACCTCGGTTTGACCTTCTAAAGTGCGATACCTCACACTTGTCTGTATTAAACTCCATCTGCCATTTTTCCAGCTGGTCCAGATCTCTCTGCAAGCTTTGAAAACCTTCTTCACTGTGCATACACCTCCAATCTTTGTATCATCAACAAATTTGCTGACCCTATTTACCAAATTATTATCCAGATCATTGATATAGATGACAAATAACAATGGACTGATCCCTGTGGCACACCACTAGTCACAGGCCTCCACTCAGAGTAGCAATACTCCTCTACCACTCTCTGACTTCTCCCATTCTCAATTTCCAATCAAATTTACTACCTCACCATGTATACATAGTGACTGAATCTTCCTAACTAACCTCCCATGCGGGACTTTGTCAAACGCCTTACTGAAGTCCATGTAGACAACATCCACTGACTTGCCTTCATCCACTTTCATTGTAACCGCCTCGAAAGTCTCCAATATATTTGTTAAACATGACCTACCATGCACAAAGCCATGTTGACTCTCCCTAATATGTCCCTGTCTATCTAAGTAATTGTCAATCCTATCTCTTAGTACTCCTTCCAATAATTTACCCATGACCGACATCAAACTTACAAGCCTATAATTTCCCGGATTACTGTTGGAGCCTGCTTTAAACAAAGGAACAACATGAGCTATCCTCCAAATCTCTGGCACCTAATGCGTAGATAATGACATTTAAATATATCTGCCAGGGTCCCTGCAATTTCAACATTAGTCTCCCTCAGGGTCCGAGGGAATACCCTATCAGGTTCTGGAGATTTATCTAGTCGCCTCAAGGTAGCAAGCACCTCCTCCTCTTCTATCCGTATAGGTTCCATGACCTCAATACTTGTTTGCCTTATTTCCATTGACTCCAAGCCAGTTTTCTTAGTAAATTCAGACACAAAAAAAAAACATTTAACATCTCCCCAATTTCTTTTGGTTCCATGCATAGTCGACCACTCTGATCTTCAAGAGGACCAATTTTATCCCTTAACTATCATTTTGCTATTAATATACCTGTGGAAGCTCTTACTATCCTTCACCTTGACTGCCAACGCCACCTCATGTCTTCTTTCAGCCCTCCTGATTTCTTCCTAAAGTATTTTTTTGTACTTTTTATACTCCTCAAGTACCTTATTTGCTCCCTGTTTCTTATACATGTCATACATCTCTCTCTTCTTTATCAGTGTTCCAATATCCCTGAAGAACCAAGGTTCCTTATTCTTATTCACCTTGCCTTTAATCCTGAGACTTTGTTCCTAGTGTGTCCTCATGGGCCATCCGGTAATGATTTAAGCTGGTGACAACCCTGTTTTCCTCTGTGGGGTAACCGTCATGTGGAATCGGGCTAATGGTCGGACCTTCAACCAAGTGAGTCCAGTCTCCGCTGTTAGTCTGGCCAGTTTACTCTTCAGAGTGCCATTGGCTCTCTCCACTCTGCCAGCGGCCCGTGGGTGATGTACACAGTGGAATTGTTGCTTGATAGCTAGTTTGTTACATACTCCTTCGTTTGCTTTCACCATAAAGTGTGGGCCATTGTTGAACTCAGCATCTCTGGCTTGTACCTGGGAATTATTTCCCTTAATAATACTTCACAACAGTCAGCAGAATTAATGGTAGTTGGAATAGCTTCAATCCATCTACTAAACACATCTATAATAACTAAGCAGTATCTATAGCAATGTCCTCTAGGCAATTCAATAAAATCAACTTGTAGACACGAGAAAGATCCACCTGTCAAAGAAGTCGTACCCGGTGTGCAGGGTACAGGTTACCAACCATTCCCTCCTTTCCCAGGTGTGTACAATTATGTATATAATCAACCAATATTGGTAAAAACTGTGTAGGAACCCAGACCTGTCCCACTGGGTGATCCAAAGACCTAGCTTAGGGTCTTTCTGGCACCCCATCTGGGACCACAGTTTTCACTCCTCCTCAGAGGCAGCCCCCTGAGAAGAACAAAACTCGAGGTAGCTGTAGAGCGGTGAGTAAGTTGTTTACAAAGGTGACATTACTCATGGGGAGACCAGAGGAAGTCAGGAATCCCCATGTTCCCAGAGAGCCCCGTAGTCATGTACAATCCCAAATGCATAACGGGAGTTTGTCTAAACGTTCCAACTTTAGTCTGTTGCTGGGATACAGGCACGAGTCAGAGCAAACAGCTCAGCCTTCTAGGCAGAGACAGCTGCTTCAAAGGAGGCCTGTTCAATTACTTCACTGTCCGTCACTATCGCATAGCCAGAATGTCGTTTTCCTGCTGGATCCACAAAAGAGCTTCCGTCCTCATAAAACGTTTCCTCAGGCTAGAGGGGGTATTGCAGAATGGATGGGAGAGTCTGTCCCTTCACAGTGATCCGGACGGGCTAGAAGGGGTATTGCGGAATGGATGGGAGAGTCTGCCCTTCTTTCACAGTGATCCGGGCGGGCTAGAGGGGGTATTGCGGAATGGATGGGAGAGTCTGTCCATCTTTCACTGTGATCCGGACAGGCTAGAGTGGGTATTGCAGAATGGATGGGAGAGCCTGTCCTTCTTTCAAAGTGATCCGGACAGGCTAGAGATGGTATTGCAGAATGGATGGGAGAGTCTGTCCTTCTTTCACAGTGATCCGGACAGGCTAGAGGGGTATTGCAGAATGGATGGGAGAGTCTGTCCTTCTTTCATAGTGATCCAGACGGGCTAGAGGGGGTATTGCAGAATGGATGGGAGAGTCTGTCCTTCTTTCACAGTGATCCGGACGGGCTAGAGGGGGTATTGCAGAATGGATGGGAGAATCTGTCCTTCTTTCACAGTGATCCAGATGGGCTAGAGGGGGTATTGCAGAATGGATGGGAGAGTCTGTCCATCTTTCACTGTGATCCGGACAGGCTAGAGTGGGTATTGCAGAATGGATGGGAGAGCCTGTCCTTCTTTCAAAGTGATCCGGACAGGCTAGAGATGGTATTGCAGAATGGATGGGAGAGTCTGTCCTTCTTTCACAGTGATCCGGACAGGCTAGAGGGGTATTGCAGAATGGATGGGAGAGTCTGTCCTTCTTTCATAGTGATCCAGACGGGCTAGAGGGGGTATTGCAGAATGGATGGGAGAATCTGTCCTTCATTCACAGTGATCCAGATGGGCTAGAGGGGGTATTGCAGAATGGATGGGAGAGTCTGTCCTTCTTTCACTGTGATCAGGACGGGCCAGAGGGGGTATTGCAGAATGGATGGGAGAGTCTGTCCTTCTTTCACTGTGGTCCGGACGGGCCAGAGGGGGAATTGCAGAATGGATGGGAGAGTCTGTCCTTCTTTCACTGTGATCCGGATGGGCTACAGGGGGAATTGCAGAATGGATGGGAGAGTCTGTCCTTCTTTCACTGTGATCCAGATGGGCTTGAGGGGGTATTGCAGAATGGATGGGAGAGTCTGTCCTTCTTTCAAAGTGATCCGGATGGGCTAGAGGGGGTATTGCGGAATGGATGGGAGAGTCTGTCCTGCTTTTACAGTGATCCGGATGGGCTAGAGGGGGTATTGCGGAATGGATGGGAGAGTCTGTCCTTCTTTCACAGTGATCCGGACGGGCTAGAGGGGGTATTGCAGAATGGATGGGAGAGTCTGTCTTTCTTTCACAGTGATCCGGACAGGCTAGAGGGGTATTGCAGAATGGATGGGAGAGTCTGTCCTTCTGTTACTGTGATCCGGACGAGCTAGAGGGGGTATTTCAGAATGGATGGGAGAGTCTGTCCTTCTTTCACAGTGATCCGGATGGGCTAGAAGGGGTATTGCCGAATGGATGGGATAGTCTGTCCTTCTTTCACTGTGATCTGGACGGGCTAGAGGGGGTATTGCGGAATGGATGGGAGAGTCTGTCCTTCTTTCACAGTGATCCGGACGGGCTAGAGGGGCATTGCAGAATGGATGGGAGAGTCTGTCCTTCTTTCATAGTGATCCAGACGGGCTAGAGGGGGTATTGCAGAATGGATGGGAGAGTCTGTCCTTCTTTCACAGTGATCCGGACGGGCTAGAGGGGGAATTGCAGAATGGATGGGAGAGTCTGTCCTTCTTTCACTGTGATCCGGACGGGCTAGAGGGGGTATTGCAGAATGGATGGGATAGTCTGTCCTTCTTTCATAGTGATCCGGATGGGCTAGAGGGGGTATTGCGGAATGGATGTGAGAGTCTGTCCTTCTTTCACAGTGATCAGGACAGGCTAGATGGGTATTGCAGAATGGATGGGAGAGTCTGTCCTTCTCTTACTGTGATCCGGACGGGCTAGAGGGGGTATTTCAGAATGGATGGGAGAGTCTGTCCTTCTTTCACAGTGATCCGGATGGGCTAGAGGGGGTATTGCAGAATGGATGGGATAGTCTGTCCTTCGTTCACTGTGATCCGGATGGGCTAGAGGGGGTATTGCAGAATGGATGGGAGAGTCTGTCCTTCTTTCACAGTGATCCGGATGAGCTAGAGGGGGCATTGCGGAATGGATGGGAGAGTCTGTCCTTCTTTCACAGTGATCCGGATGGGCTAGAGGGGGCATTGCAGAATGGATGGGATAGTCTGTCCTTCGTTCACTGTGATCCGGATGGGCTAGAGGGGGTATTGCAGAATGGATGGGAGAGTCTGTCCTTCTTTCACAGTGATCCGGATGAGCTAGAGGGGGCATTGCGGAGTGGATGGGAGTCTGTCCTTCTTTCACTGTGATCTGGACAGGAGGTCTGACTTCATGGACTGAAATTGCCCAGAGATGGGGTACAACATCTTGGGTTCGGTCACTATTGAAAGAATGTCTTACCAGATGTCCCGTCTTCACCTCAGATTTCTTCCAGTATCGGAGCTGCCCCTTGACCAAGTCTTGCCAGTCTCCCTCGGTGCTGGATGCCTGTTTCATCAAGGTGTGGGCAAGGAGCCCTCGGCTCTTTGGCTTGAACCCAGGGCAAACCCTGACAGTCGTATTGGGAACCACCAGTCCTGTCTGTCGCCAAATGAAATTTGGAACTTTGGCCAGAAATGCAGTGCCGTCTCTTCCTTTAACCTCTCCAATCACCGTGACTGGGAATTTCTGTTCCTCGAGGGGTGCATAATATTAGCTGTCCTCAGTGTGCACCCGGTAGGGTCATAACACAGAGTCACATGAGAGCTGGCCGCTGGCAGAAGGGGTTCAAATGTACTGGAGTCCAGATAAAGTGCCCACAATTGGGTGGTCAGAAACTGAGGAAGCTGTCAGTTGTTCGCAGTTCTGGCATGATATCCGTCTCCGTGCATGGAATCTCGACTTCCAACAGACAGAGCAAGTCTCTCCCTACGAGATTACACCCCCGTCTGGTGGTGACAGTAAATGAAACCTCACACTGGTTCCCCTGGATTTCCACCTGCAGTGGCTGGATACGTGAATACGTACGTTCCGTGCCTCTGAACCCAGACAGAGTGATTGTAGCGCCTGATAGCATGAATCCCTTTTCCGATACTATTTCCTGATGGAGAGTGGTTGTGCTTGCCCTCATATCAATCATAAACGGAACTGTATTTCCAGCAACTTGAAATATTACAGTGGGCTCTTCCTGAGGGTTTGCACTCACGGTTGGAAGCATCTTCTTGTCAGTTTCTGAATGTTTTGTTGTCCCCACCTGTCCCTTGTTAGGTTTTTGCTCCCATTTCTGTTCCTCAGATATAGCCTGCTCGCGTCCTTCTTCCCACTGAGCTTATTCACCTTTAATATTAGTTCCCTTCGGGGTTGATCGGGATTCGAAAGTTGGGTCCTAATGATATGTCAAAGCTCATCGCATTTGATTTCGGTCATTGTCAGGCCAATCCATATTATTTGTTTTAATCATGTTGGCTAACTTAGTTGGTAAGCATTGGAGCAGTAGGGCATTGAACTGGGCGGACAGATTTGCTTGGTCTCCTGCGAAGGTGCCGTAGCAGGCCACAAATCACTCTCAGTAGTCTGGTCCAGATTCCCCAGCCTTATGTTTGCATTTAGGTACTTTGGTGATGTTGACAGATTGCTGGAGATCTGGTCTGTCTGTTCATTCTCGTTATGGTTTCCCACCTGTAACTCCTGATAGGTTTGGTATTTCAATTCTGCCTTCCATTTCTGCCCTTCATCAGCTGAGAGTATCATGCAGCAGAGACCGAATAAATCTTGCGGAGTTGCATTAAACGTTTGTGTAGTACTGTGGACACACTGAGCAAACTGTGCTTGTTTTTCTTTTCTATCTGGGGCCAGATTCATGATCATTATCATTTCTTGAGGCTTCCAGGGAGCATACACAGGATTCACTGAGGGCTGTCCCTCCTCCTAACCCTAGGGGGAGCGTTTGCTACTGCTGTTCAGGGGGATTTAAACTAATGTGGCAGGGGGATAGGAACAAGTGCAGAGAGACAGAGGCGTGCAACATGAGAGTAGAACCAAAAAGTAGTAAGGTGAAAAGTAAAAGTGGCAGGCAGTCAAATCCAGGGCAAAAATCAAAAAGGATATGGTTGGAATCACAGAGACATGGCTCCAGGGTGACCAAGGATAGGAGCTCAACATCCAGGGATATTCAGTATTTAGGAGGGATAGACAGGAAAGAGAAGGAGGTGGGATAGCGTTGCTGGTTAGTGAAGAGATTAACGCAATAGAAAGGAAGGACATTAGCCTGGAGGATGTGGAATTGATATGAGTAGAGCTGCATAACACCAAGGGGCATAAAATGCTGGTGGGATTTGTGTACAGGCCACCTAACAGTAGTAGTGAAGTTGGGGATGGCATTAAACAGGAAATTAGAAATGCGTGCAAAAAAGGAACAGCAGTTATAATGAGTGACTTCACTCTACATATAGATTGGGTGAACCAAATTGGTAAGGGTGCTGAGGAAGAGGAGTTCTTAGAATGTGTGCGGGATGGTTTTCTGAACCAACATGTCGAGGAACCAACTAGAAAGCAGGCCATTCTAGACTGGGTATTGAGGAAGGTTTAATTAGCAATCTTGTCATACGAGGCCCCTTGGTTAAGAGTGACCATAATATGGTGGAATTCTTCAGTAAGATGGAGAGTGACATAGTTAATTCAGAACCAAATGTTCTGAACTTATAGAAGGGCAATTTTGAAGAAATGAGACGTGAATTAGCTAAGATTGATATTTCAATGATATTTAAAGGGTTGACAGTGGATAGAAACATAGAAAATAGGTGCAGGAGTAGGCCCTTCAGACCTTCGAGCCTGCACCGCCATTCAGTATGATCATGGCTGATCATCCAACTCAGAACCCTGTGACTGCTTTCTGTCCATACCCCCAATCGCTTTAGCCACAAGGGCCATATCTAACTCCCTCTTAAATATAGCCAATGAACTGGCCTCAACTGTTTCCTGTGGCAGAGAATTCCACAGATTCTCCACAGTCTGTATGAAGAAGTTTTTCCTCATCTCGGTCCTAAAAGTCTTCCCCTTTATCCTTAAACTGTGACCCCTCATTCTGGACTTCTCCAACATCGGAAACAATCTTCCTGCATCTAGCCTGTCCAATCCCTTTAGTATTTTATATGTTTCAATAAGATCCTCCATCAATCTTCTGAATTCCAGTGAGTATAAGCCTAGTCGATCCAGTCTTTCTTCATATGAAAGTCCTGCCATCCCAGGAATCAATCTGGTGAACCTTCTCTGTACTCCCTCTATGGCAAGAATGTCTTTCCTCAGATTAGGGGACCAAAACTGCACACAATACTCTAGGTGCGGTCTCACCAAGGCCTTGTACAACTGTAGTAGCACCTCCCTGCTCCTGTACTCAAATCCTTTTGCTATGAATGCCAGCATACCTTTCAACTTTTTCACCACCTGCTGTAACTGCATGCCTCCCTTCAATGACTGGTGTACAATAACACCCAGGTCTCATTGCACCTCCCCTTTTCCTAATCAGCCACCGTTCAGATAATAATCTGTTTTCCCGTTCTTGCAACCAAAATGGATAACCTCATATTTATCCACATTAAATTGCATCAGCCATGAATTTGCCCACACACCTAACCTATCCAAGTCACCCTGCATCCTCTTAGCATCCTCACAGCTGACACCACCGCCCAGCCTCGTGTCATCCGCAAACTTGGAGAGGCTGCATTTAATTCATTCATCTAAATCATTCATATATATTGTAAAGAACTGGGGTCCCAGCACTGAGCCTTGCGGTACCCCACTAGTCACTGCCTGCCATTCTGAAAAGGTCCCGTTTACTCCCACTCTTTGCTTCCTGTCTGCCAACCAATTCTCTATCCACATCAATACCATACCCCCAATAACATGTGCTTTAAGTTTACACACTAATCTCCTGTGTGGGACCTTGTCAAAATCCTTTTGAAAATCTAAATATACCACAGCTACTGGCTCTCCCCTATCCACTACTAGTTACATCCTCAAAAAATTCTATAAGATTCGTCACACATTACTTTCCTATCACAACTCCATGCTGACTTTGTCCGATGATTTCACCTCTTTCCAAATGTGTTGTTATCACATCTTTGATAACCGACTCTAGCATTCTCCCCACCACCGACATCAGACTAACCAGTCTGTAATTCGCTGGTTTTTCTCTCCCTCCTTTTTTAAAAAGTGGGGTAACATTAGCTACCCTCCAATCCTCAGGAACTAATCCAGAATCTAAGGAGTTTTGAAAAATTATCACCAATGCATCCACTATTTCTTGGGCTACTCTGGGATGCAGAGCATCTGGCCCTGGGGATTTATCTGCCTTTAATCACTTCAATTTACTTAACACTACTTCCCTTCTAACATGTATTTCCCTCAGTTCCTCCATCTCACTAGACCCTTGGTCCCTTACTATTTCCAGAGCGTTATTTATGTCCTCCTTAGTGAAGACAGAACCAAAGTAGTTATTCAATTGGTCTGCCATATCTTTGTTCCCTATGATCAATTCACCTGTTTCTGACTGTAAAGGTCCTTACATTTGTCTTGACCAATCTTTTTTCTTTTCACATATCTGTAAAAGCTTTTACAGTTTTTATGTTCCCTGCCAGCTTTCTCTCATAATCTTTTTTCCCTTTCCTAATTAAGCCCTTTGTCCTCCTCTGCTGGTCTCTGAATTTCTCCCAGTCCTCAGGTATGCCGCTTTTTCTGGCTAATTTATATGTTTCTTCTTTGGACTTGATACTATCCCTAATTTCCCTTGTCAGCCACGGGTGCACTACCTTCCCTGGTTTATTCTTTTGCCAAACTGGGATGAACAATTGTTGTAGTTCATCCATGCAATCTTTAAATGCTTGCCATTGCATATCTACTGTCAACCCTTTGTATCATTTGCCAGTCTATCTTAGCTAATTCACGTCTCGTACCTTCAAAGTTACCCTTCTTTAAGTTTAGAGCCTTTGCTTCTAAATTAACTATGTCACTCTCCATCTTAATGAAGAATTCCACCATATTATGGTCACTCTTACCCAAGGGGCCTCGCACAACAAGATTGCTAACTAACCCTTCCTCATTGCTCAAAACCCAATGTAGAATGGCCTGCTCTCTAGTTGGTTCCTCAACATTCATATGCAATGGCAAGCATTTAAAGATTGCATGGATGAACTACAACAAGTGTTCATCCCAGTTTTGCAAAAGAATAAACCAGGGAAGGTAGTGCACCCGTGGCTGACAAGGGAAATTAGGGATAGTATCAAGTCCAAAGAAGAACGATATAAATTAGCAAAAAAGTGACACACCTGAGGACTGGGAGAAATTCAGAGACCAGCAGAGGAGGACAAAGGGCTTAATTAGGAAAGTGAAACAAAGATCATGAGAGAAAGCTGGCAGGGAACATAAAAACTGACTGTAAATGTTTTTTATAGATAAGTGAAAAGAAAAAGATTGCTCAAGACAAAGGTAGGTCCTACACAGTCAGAAACAGGTGAATTGATCATAGGGAACGAAGACATGGCAGACCAATTGAATAACTATTTTGGTTCTGTCTTCACTAAGGAGGACATAAATAATCTTCCAGAAATAGTAAGGGACCGAGGGTCCAGTGAGATGGAGGAACTGAGGGCAATACATGTTAGTAGGGAAGTGGTGTTAGGTAAATTGAAGGGATTAAAGGCAGATAAATCCCCAGGGCCAGATGGTCTGCATCCCAGAGTAGCCCAAGAAATAGTGGATGCATTAGTGATAATTTTTCAAAACTCCTTAGATTCTGGATTAGTTCCTGAGGATTGGAGGGTGGCTAACGTGACCTCACTTTTTTTTGAAAATGAGGGAGAGAGAATCCGGGGAATTATAGATTGGTTAGCCTGACATCGGTGATGGGGAAAATGCTAGAGTTGGTTGTGAAAGATGTGATAACAGCACATTTGGAAAGAGATGAAATAATCGGACAATGTCAGCATGGATTTGTGAAAGGAAAATCATGTCTGGCGAATCTTATAGAATTTTTTGAGGATGTAACTAGTGGAATGAATAGGGGAGAAAAAGTGGATTTGGTATATTTGGATTTTCAAAAGGCTTTTGACAAGGTCCCACACAGGAGATTAGTGTGCAAACTTAAAGCACACAGTATTGGGGGTATGTTATTAATGTGGATAGAGAATTGGTTGGCAAACAGGAAGCAAAGAGTGGGAATATACGGGACCTTTTCAGATTGGCAGGCAGTCACTAGTGGGGTACTGCAAGGCTCAGTGCTGGGACCCCAGTTGTTTACAATATATATTAATGATTTAGACGAGGGAATTAAATGCAGCATCTCCAAGTTTGCGGATGACACGAAGCTGGGCGGCAGTGTTAGCTGTGAGGATGCTAAGAGGATTCAGGGTGACTTGAATAGGTTAGGTGAGTAGGCAAATTCATGGCAGATGCAATTTCATGTGGATAAATGTGTGGTTATTCACTTTGGTTGCAAGAACAGGAAAACAGATTATTATCTGAATGACCGATTAAGAAAAGCGGAGGTGCAACAAGACCTGGGTGTCATTGTACACCAGTCATTGAAGGTGGGCATGCAGGTACAGCAGGTGGTGAAAAAGGCAAATGGTATGTTGGCATTCGTAGCAAGAGGATTCGAGTACAGGAGCAGGGAGGTTCTACTGCTGTTGTACAAGGCCCTGGTGAGGCCACAGCTGGAGTACTGTATGCAGTTTTGGTTCCCTAATCTGAGGGAAGACATTCTTGCCACAGAGGGAGTACAAAGAAGGTTCACCAGATTGATTCCTGGGGTGGCAGGACTTTCATATGAAGAAAGACTGGGTCGACTAGGCTTATACTCGCTGGAATTTAGAAGATTGAGGGGGGATCTTTTTGAAACGTGTAAAATTCTAAAGGGATTGGACAGGCTAGATGCAGGAAGATTGTTTCTGATGTTGGGCGAGTCCAGAACGAGGGGTCACAGTTTAAGGATAAAGGGGAAGCCTTTTAGGACCAAGATGAGGAAAAGCTTCTTCACACAGGGAGAGGTGAATCTGTGGAATTCTCTGCTACAGGAAACAGTTGAGGCCAGTTCATTGGCTATATTTAAGAGGGAGTTAGATATGGCCCTTGTGGCTAAAGGGATCAGGGGTATGGAGAGAAAGCAGGTACAGGGTTCTGAGTTGGATGATGCATGATCATTCTGAATGACAGTGCAGGATCGAAGGGCCTAATGGCCTACTCCTGCACCTATGTTCTTTGTTTCTATGTGTGGAAAATTAAAATCTCCCACAATCGCAACCTTATGCTCACTACAAATATCTGCTATCTCCTTACAAATTTGCTCTTCCAATTCTTGCTCCCAATTAGGTGGTTTATAATACACCCCTATAAGTGTTACTATACCTTTCCCATTCCTCAATTCCAGCCAAATAGGCTCCCTAAATGAGCCCTGTAATCTATTTTGTCAAAGCACTGTTGTAATATTTTCTCAGACAAGCATTGCAATACCTCCCCCTCTTGCCCTTCTGATTCTATCACACCAGAAGCAACAAAATCCAGGAATATTTAGTTGCCAGTCACACCCCTCCTGCAACCATGTTTCACTAATAGATACATCATATTTCCAGTTATCAATCCATACTCTAAGCTCATCCACCTTTCTTACAATGCTCCAAGCATTAAAACAGATGCATTCAAGAAACTTTCCACCTCGTCCTCTCTGTTTATCACTAATGGTGCAAACAACTTTATTATCTCTTTTTTTTTCCTTCTCCCCTACATCTTCGGTCTGAGCGCTCCTACATCAGGGAGGAAGTTCAAATCAGCTCTGTGTTAAAAGTTTAGCCATCACAGTGACTGAAGGCAGCTGCAGGTTCATGAGGGACTGTTACCGTCAGATTCTGCAGTTCTTGCGGCTGCTCATCGCACCCAGGACTGAACCCTGGTCACTGAGTATTGGAGGAGTCTGTTCTGCTGATGTTAGACTTAATCTAGACTGGTGTTTAATATTGTGGATCTGTGAAAGATAAATCAGTTCTGTATCAAATCCCGTGTCTCAGATATTTACTGTCTAGAGACACTCACAATGTACACTAGAAAGGCCACTCAGCCCATCTGGTTCCTGCCCATGTTTCTGTTCCGTATCTGTATATCAAAATCTCTCCCTGTCGTTCCCCTCTCACTCTCCCTGAGATGACAGGTTGCAACTAGTCACCACTCCGTGGGATAGGAGATTTCCCGTGAATTTCATGGAAACATATAAATGCACAACTCATTACAGATGCTTTGTCCCACATTGTTGTGCTGACCATGTATCTTACTCTAGAAACTGCTTAGAATTACCCTGCCACACAGCCACCTATTTTCCTAAGCTCCATGTAACTATCTGAGAGTCTCTTAAAAGACCCTATTGCATCCGCCTCTACCACTGTCGCTGGCGGTGCATTCCACACACACGCCACTCTTTGCTTAAAAAAACTTAGCTCTGACATCTCCTCTGTACCTACTTCCAAGCAGCTTAAACCTATTCCCCCTCGTGTGAGCTGTTTCAGCCATGGGGGAAAAGCCTCTAGCTATCCACAAGACCAATGCCTCTCATCATCTGAGACACCTGCATGAATTTCTCCAGTCTGAATAAGATGATGAGCTCACTGTGGTTTTGTGTCTCTCTCTCCCTCTCCCCCTGCCCCTCCCTCTCCTCTGACATCACAGTCCCAACTCACTCAGGCTCTTAAAGCGACACTCACAGTAAGCGAACCTGAGGTCTCGGAACACAATGCACCTCTAAAGTCTGACAGCAGACTAGCGAGTGAATCTTCGATGGTGCAGAGTCAGAAACCAAAGAGTTGCCAGCCTGAGTCAGGGCTTTGGGGCTCCAGAGAGAGATGGGGTCTAGAGTTTACCAGGAGGAGCAGGAATCAGATCAGCAGGATGTGGCTACAAAAGAAAAATCAGAAACATTTGGAAACTGGTTGGCCGAAAAAAAGGTGGTTAATTTCAGGCAGCAAATGTGGAGAGGAATAAAAAGACATCGTTTAGGGAGAGCCCCTTCAGCATGCCAAGCCTGTGTACTCCGCTGCTTAGTTCCTCTCTGAATTGCAGAGTTCCTCCAGTGTTTTGTGTATGTGCATCTCTGTATTTCCAGCAACTGCAGAATCTCCTGTGTTTTATAACTGCATTTTACTTTGGCATTAGATACACGTTGATATTGAGTATATTGTTTATGGGAGCCGCTTTCTGCGTTAAAACAGCTGCAGAATTTTTCTATACACATGATAATAAAAAAAATGAGGTATGGACATTGAACCGGTGCTTGCAGAAATGGTTAATTGCACCGTGATTACCCATAGGGCCATGCGTTAAGAATTTTGCCAGCGCTGAAGCGCCAATGAAATGCGCAGGCGTCAGGCTGAGGACGTCCCCGATGCACGCAGTACACAGAAGGCCTTGAAAATGTCGGGTGCAGGTAAGAGCGATTCTCTGTGTTTTTAACTTAAACACCGACTTCGGGACAATTCCTGTGAAATCCAGAGACCGTGGCCAACAATCCCAGGGCTGTCCTGCTCTTGTCCCTCTCTCTCAGCACCACAATCCGTACACGGGCCCCGGGGCGCTTCCGGCTGCTAAGTGAATGGGAACTGATGGATCTCTCAGACAGAGCTGAGCTCCAGCTATCTAAATGCAAGGATTAGGAACTCGGAGAAAGGGAACAAAATCTTATACATCACCAGTTGAGAAAATCACCTTTGTTCTACCTCCAATCACTAACAAGAGAAAACCTGCAGATGCTGGAAATCCAAGCAACACACACAAAATGCCGGAGGAATTCAGCATTAGTACTCTTTTCCATAGATTCTGCCTGGCCTGCTGAGCTCCTCCAGTATTTTGTGTGTGCTGCTTCCTCTACCTCCTCTTGCTCTGGAGTTTTCTACCTGTGAGAACATGTTTTGTCCCATTCTCTCTGGGTACGTAATGATATCAAACACCTTTGCCCTGGGCAACGAGTAGCTTTCACATCACAAATGTGCCAGACTCCAGTGAGACAGAAAGACTACTGCCCTTCCCTTCATATTCATTGGCATTGCAATCACTGAGTTCACCACTGTCAGTCTTTGTCTGATGTGTGTATTGTGGCAATGCAAACGTTGCTGGAGAATTGTGGCGATGCAAATGTTGCGGGAAAATTGGGGGAGGCTTCAGGGGCATATAGAAACTGAGTTCACCACTATCAGTCACTGGGGGGGAGGGTTCAGGGGAAATATTTATGTCAAATACAGAAACTGGTGATACTTGTGTGTATTCTGGTGTTGCAAAAGTTGCTGGAAAATTTGCAAGTGGGAAGAAGTGGAGTGATATTTGGAAATCTGCCTTTTTAAAGCGTAACTTAGCAAGCAAACCACATATG
This sequence comes from Hypanus sabinus, assembly GCF_030144855.1. Classification (NCBI taxonomy): domain Eukaryota; kingdom Metazoa; phylum Chordata; class Chondrichthyes; order Myliobatiformes; family Dasyatidae; genus Hypanus; species Hypanus sabinus. The sequence continues at coordinate 317,411 of NW_026781240.1, read as the reverse complement.
GACAATATGCCAAAACTTTGGTGAGAAAATCCTTCAATTCCCATTATAGGCCTGCTACATAGGTTGTGTGAGAGTGCAGATGAACTGGATTGAACCCAGAGGAGATCAAAGTTCCTATTGACCGTGATTTGCTAGCTGTGAAAATGAATACCTCTCTATAAAAAATGCACAGTGCAAGATTTATGTACACGCTGGTTATTACAAATTAGAGGGGGTATTGAAGATGGGGAGACCTGTAGTGTCCCTGATGCCCTCACTTACAAGAAGTGCATCCAGCTGCAGCTTTTAACCCTGCACTTCAAGGAGTTGGAACTTGAACTACATATGGAAATTGATGGACATTCCAGATACCAGCACTCTGCCCAGTCAGGAGATGATTACTCTGTTCAACTTGGGTTGAACGTCACTGTAACAGTGTGATACCAAATCAAATCTTGGCAACTCAAGTAATCTCATCTGAAATGTTGTCCTACACCCATTGATGGATTTTGTAAATCTTTTACAGGTTAAAAACGGGAAGGAATTTGTCTCCAGGAATCTCACACACGACACGCCAGTTTTGTTGTCTCTTTCTAGATATTTAAGAAGTGGAGCAAGGGATTCAATCGACCATCCTTCTTGCTCAGACTGTGCGAAGGGATTCACTCGGTCATCTGACCAACCAGCAAGCCCGTCATTTTACACAGGAGAAAGGCCATTCACCTGCTTAGGAATGGATTCACTCAGTCATTTCAACTGAAGGTATATCAGCAAGTTCACACAGGGCAAGGCCATTCATCTGTTGTGTGTGTGAGAAAGGATTCTGTCGGGCATCCCACCTGTGGACACACCAGTCAGATCACACTGGGCAGAGGCTGGTCATCTGCTGAATTTAAGGGAAGGGATTCTCTCGGTCATCTGTCCTAATGGCACACCAGCGTGTTCACACCAAGGGGCGGTCATTCACCTGCACAGTCTGCAGGAAGGGATTCACTCAGTCACACAAACTACAGAGACATCAGCGAGTTCACACTGGGGAGAAGCTGTTCACCTGCTCAGTCTGTGGAAAGGGATTCACTCTGTCATCCAACCTACAGAGTCATCAGCGAGTTCACACTGGGGAGAAGCCATTCACCTGCTCTGACTGTGGGAAGAGTTTCACTCGGTCATCCCAACTACTGGTACACCAGTCAGTTCACACTGGGGAGAAGCCGTTCACCTGCTCAGACTGTGGGAAAGGATTTACTCAGTCATCCAACCTACTGATACATCAGCGAGTTCACACTGGGGAGAAGCCATACACCTGCTCAGTCTGTGGGAAGGGATTCACTCAGTCATCCAACCTACAGTGTCATCAGAGAGTTCACACTGGGCAAAAGCCATTCACCTGCTCAGTCTGTGGGAAGGGATTCACTCGGTCATCCAACCTACAGAGTCATCAGAGAGTTCACACTGGGGAAAAGCCATTCACCTGCCCAGTCTGTGGGAAGGGATTCACTCAGTTATCCACCCTACACAGTCACCAACGAGTTCACACTGGGGAGAAGCCGTTCACCTGCTCAGAATGTGGGAAAGGATTCACTCGGTCATCCCAACTGCTGGTACACCAGTCAGCTCACACTGAGGAGAAGCCGTTCACCTGCTCAGACTGTGGGAAGGGATTCTCTCAGTCATCCAACCTACAGAGTCATCAGAGAGTTCACACTGGGGAAAAGCCATTCACCTGCTCAGTCTGTGGGAAGGGATTCACTCAGTTATCCACCCTACACAGTCACCAACGAGTTCACACTGGGGAGAAGCCATTCACCTGCTCAGTCTGTGGGAAGGGATTCGCTCAGTCATCCAACCTACAGAGTCATCAGAGAGTTCACACTAGAGAGAAGCCATTCACCTGCCCAGTCTGTGGGAAGAGATTCACTGATCCATCCATCCTACAGAGTCATCAGAGAGTTCACACTGGGGAGAAGCCGTTCACCTGCTCAGACTGTGGGAAGAGTTTCACTCGGTCATCCCAACTACTGGCACACCAGCAATTTCACACTGGGGAGAGGCCATATACCTGTTCAGTCTGTGGGAAGGGATTCACTCAGTCATCCAACCTACTGGTCCACCAGCGAGTTCACACTGGGGAGAAGCCATTCATCTGCTCACCGTGCGGGAAGGGATTCACTAGCTCAGCTAAACTGAAGATACATCAGAGAGTTCACACCAGGGAGAAGCCGTTCACCTGCTCATTCTGTGGGAAGGGATTCACTCGGTCATCAAACCTACTGGCACACCAGTCAGTTCACAATGGGAAGTAGCCATTGTTATGAATCCCTGGGTTTCCTTTGCTGTGGACTGTCATTTTAAGAGAGAGAGATTAAGAAGGTGAATCAGTCTGACTTGCAGCTTGTTTACATCGCTCGCAGCTTGTTTAGTTTTAACCAAGAACACAGACACTCAGAGTCAGACGGAGACGAAGGAGGGAAAATGGAAGGATCGAAACCAGGGAACTAGTGGCCAAGAGTCACTGTTTAGAAGTTTCCTATGCCCACAAGGGTGGGTTAATTATTGATCCATGTACATTGAATGTGTGTTTGTCACCTTGTTTGATCCATAGGAGTGGATCTGATTTGGGATGTCCTGTGGAAACCACTTATGTGTTAACCCTTGCCTGGCTGTGATGTGGTAGTTCACTTGAAGATGATACACCTTGTGACAAGTCACTTTTGGTGATAATTTGTATGTGGATTTGGAGCGATGACGGATAAAATCTACAGCGACTGTTCTCTTGTTTTACCACCGTGGAACCTGAGGAATTTGACATATTTGCCTTCTCTCACCATTTACCCTGGATTACAAATCTCTCTCCCTCATCGCCTATTCTGTGGTTGAACTGAACTTTCATACTTTAGCATCTCAAGACTGCAAGCCTTGTTTCCCCTGAGCTCAATAGTTTGGGAGTTATACTTATACACATTTATAAACTTAACACTGTTAACTTCTGTTTATCTTGTTTAAGTTGCAATATTACAAGTAGATTCCAATAAAGACAGATTTAACATCAAAACCAAACTCCAGATGTAATCTATTGCTGCTGGCTTGTTTCTAAAGCATTATGGTTCGTAACAAATTTGGGGCCTGCGTCTGGGATATGAACAAATTTGCGAGCTATTGATCGAAGAATTATCATTTGATTGGGGAAATCCCTTTTGATTTATTTGTTGTGGAAATCACCAGCAATGGACATTTATAAATTTCTAGAAGCGCCAACCCCTAAGGGATTAGGAAAAGCCAAAAAGAATGAATTGCTGACTGATGCTAATGGATGAATCTTAAGCAGGTAAGGGGCTGTGAAGGACAAGGGCAAGCACACAACTGGGAGAGAAGGTAAAGGTAAAACAATAGGGGTTTTATTATAAAATATAGGCATCCACCCCATTTTTCAGAGACTGGGATCCCTGGTTCAACCGGTAATGACGTGCATTTCAATGTGCTCACCTCCCAGTCCTCGATTCTCCAAATGAAATTGTTATCACATTTGATCTTTCTTCATATGATGACCTAACCATTTCAGGGATCAGTCTGTTGAAACTTCATTGCACTCTCTATAACAAATACTCTCTAACCACTTTGTTAATCCTCTGTGCAAAAACTGTTCATCTTCTGCAGCCCCGTGTTGCCCCAACCATTCAGCTCCCAACCCTGTCATTGGCCCCACTTGCAGGTCAACAGTGTGCCGGTGTTTCCCCCCCAATATGAATCCCTATGCTCGCCACCACCGTGGGCTCAGACATTTTCACAGATTTCCACCGGGACAAACATCTTGTCCGCCCCCTCTCACACGATCTATTTCCTTTCAATAAAATCCCTCCTCTCCTTCCCCAGGGAGCTGGCATCAAACCGACGGGCCGAGCGGTCTCCTCCTACCTCTCGGTGACACATCAGACTCCGGCCGCAGGTGACGCTTCACAAACGCCCCAACTTCTCTTGGAGGGAAATGGAAATAAATCAAAAAACGGACATTTACTCCACTGTGATGTGGAGTTTGAGGCCGGAGCGGGAGGCGAACTCAGCAGGGGTAACGCCCTCTGGACTTGTCCAACTCTGCGACTGGTGGTAACAAGTGATTGACATCGCTTTGCACCAATGGGAATAGTGCAGCCCCTGAATCCTCTGTTGATAGCGGTGGGGGAGGGCTGGTCATGTGATTATTAGCCCAGCTATTAAACTGATAAAGCCCGAGCTCACCAGCGCATGGATGACGTAAGACGCTGTGCACGTAAGGGCAGATCCCGGTGTGGGAAGCCCATGCGTGACGTCAGGTGCGAGGGGGGTCTGTGCGACGTCACCTGTGGGGATGCGCTCGCATTTAAATGCACCTTAATGTGCGTTTCTTATGATTTCAGAGGGACAACAACATTAATCATGGGTTTCATTACAGAATCCACTGTTGTGAGATGTAAAGTCACTTGTTATGTGTCTGGCTGGGCCGTGTTGTTTTGGGGGCTATTGATCGATTAATTATCTATTTGATTGGGCATATCCCTTTTGATTTATTTGTGTGTGGAAATCAGCAGCAGTGGATATTGATAAATTTCTGTAGGTTGGATGACTGAGTGAATCCCTTCCCACGTACTTCCTCATCCAGGTCATCCACTCTTGGTCGTCCTGGAATCATTCTTTGAAACTTCTCCGGACCCACTCCAATACGAACACATCTTTTGCTCAGATAATAAGTCGTAAGTACAGGTCGGAATCTGCTCACAATACACCAACAGTGATCTGCCCAATGCGTTATAAAGCTATAGTATCGCATCCCTGCTCTTCTAATGCTAACATTGCAGTTGTCATCTTTAATCAACTCAATTTGCAAGCAAACCTTTAGGGCCTCTTGCTCAAGGACTCACAAGCACTTATGAACCTCTATTTTTTTCAAGTTTCTCCCATTTATTTTTTTTCTACGCCCAATTACTTCTACCAAATGTACATGACTTGCATACACTGTATTTCAACTGCTACTTTGCTGGCATTCTCCAGGCCTATCGAAGTCCTTCTGCAGACTCCCGCTTTGCTCTAAACTATCTGTCCCGTACCTATCTTTGTATCAACTGCAATGTTCGTCACCAAGGTATCAATTCCGTCATCCATATCATTCAGATTTAACATGAAACGATGCGGTCTCAATACTGACCCCTACAGAACAGCATTAGTTACCGACAGCAAAACAGAATTGCCCACATTATTCTGACACTTTCTCCCTTGTCAGCACAAGTTTCTTTCCTGTAATTCCATGAGCTGTGATCCTGTTAAGCAGCCTCACGTGCAGCACCTTAGAAACATAGAAAACCTGCGGCACGTTACAGGCCCTTTGGCTCACAAAGCGATGCCGAACATGTCCTTGCTCTAGAAATGCCAAGGGTTACCTACAGTTCTCTATTTTTCTAAGCTCCGTGTACCTATCCAGGAGTCTCTTAAAAGACCCTATCGTGTCCGCCTCCACCACCATTGCCGGCAGCCCATTCCAAACACTTACCACTCTCTATGTAAAAAAAACATACCCCTGACATCTCCTCCGTACCTACTTCCAAGCATCTTCAAACTATGCCCTCTCGTGCTAGCACTTTCAGCCCTGGGAAAAAGCCTCTAACTATCCACACGATCAATGTCTCTCATTTTCATGGACACCTTTATCAGGACACCTCTTATCCTCCATCACTCCAAGGAGAAAAGACTGAGTTCACTCAATCTATCCCTATCCAAACAACATCCTCGTAAATCTCCTCAGCACCCTTTCCATGGCTTCCACATCCTTCCTGTAATTTGGCGACCAGGACTGAGCACAGTACTCCAAGTGGGGTCTGACCAAAGTCCTATATAGCTGCAACATTACATCTCGGCTTTTAAACTCAAGCCTGCGGATGATTAAGGCCAACGCACAGTGTGGCTTCTTAACCACAGAGTCAACCTACATAGCAGCTTTGAGTGTCCTGTGGACTCCGTCCCCAAGATCCCTCTGTTCCTCCACACTGCCAAGAGGCTTACAATTATTACTATATTCTATCATATTTGACCGAAGCAAATGAACCACATCACACTTCTTTGGGTTGAAGTCCATTTGCCGCTTCTCAGCCCAGGTTTGCAGACTATCAATATCCCCCTGCAACCTAACCCAACCTTTGTGTCATCAGCAAATTTACTAACCCGTACCTCCACTTCCTCATCCAGGTCATTTATTAAAGTCACGAAGGGTAGGGGTCCCAGAACCGATCCCTGAGGCAGACCACTGGTCACCGACCTCCATGCAGAATATGACCAGTATACAACCACTCTTTGTCTTCCGTGAGCAAGCCAGTTCTGGATGCACAAAGCAATGTGCCCTTGGATCCCATGCCTCCTTACTTTCTCAATAAGCCTTGCATGGGGTACCTTGTTGAAGATCATCTGAAAATCCAAGCAAACAACATACACTGCCTCTGCTTTATCTACCTTGCCTGTTATTTCCGCAAAGTATTCCAAGAGATTTGTCAGTCAAGATTTCCTTGAAGGAATCCGGCAGACTTTGGCCTACTTCATCATGTTTCCCCAATTACAGTACCCAAAAAACACACTCTTAGTACACTCTAACATCTTCCTGACCACTAAGGTCAGACTGTCCAATAATAATAACTGTCCAACAATAATAACTGTCCAATAATTTTCCTCTTAAATTGTGGAGTGACATTTGCAAATTTCTGGTCCACCAGAACCTTTCCAAAATCTAGTGATTTGTGATAGATCATTACTCATCACTTGAAGAGAAAACTAAGGGGGAACTTCTTCATTCAGAGGCGGGGAGAGTGTGCCCCGAGCTGCCAGAGCAAGTGGCAGGGACGATTGTAATCTTTTAGAGAAGTTTGCTTAGGTCACTGGATGAGAAGCATATGGAGGGCGATGGTCTAGGTGGAATTTGTTGGAACTCGGAAGATTAATGCTTTAGCACGGACTAGACTGGCCGAATGGCATTTTCCTGTGTTGTAGTGTTTTATGACTCTAATGCCTTCACAATCTCTTCAGCCACCTCTTTCTGAACTCTGCGGTGTCTTATCTACCTTCAGGCCTTTCCGCTTCAAAAACCCCTTCTCTCCTTAGTAAAAGCATGTATCCTCACTTCTGCCCCAGGTACTGCTGAATGTTTGGCTTTTATGTAATAAATTTAATGACACAACTGTAGTGGGTGACTTCACTCTGCAGGAGGATTGGGAAAGTCAGATTGGCGTGAGATCGCAAAAGAGGAGATGTATTGAATGCTAACGAAATGGCTTTTTAGAGCCGCTGATGGTTGAGCCTACTCGGGGAACTGCTATCTTACATTGGATGTTGTGTAATAACCCAGATCTTATTAGGCAGGTTAATGTAAAGGAACCATTAGAAGGCAGTGATCATAATATGATTGAAGTCCTACTGCAATTTGTGAGGGAGAAGCACAGGTCAGATGCATAGTATCGCAGGGGAATGACAGGGAATTTCAGAGGCATGAGAGAGGTGATTCCTCAGGTGGATGCTGGTGGAGATGACGCCAGAGCAGAAATGGCTGACGTTTCTGGGATTAGTTCATAATGTACAGGATAGATATGTCCCACAGACGTAGTACTGACAAAGGAAGTGAAAGACTGTACAAAAGCATATAAGGTAGCAAAAGTGAGTAGTAGGTTGGATAACTGGGTAGCTTTTAACATCCAACAGCAGGCAAATTTAAAATAAAAGCTATAAGGGGAAAGGTGAAATGAGACAGCAAACTATACAATAATATCAACCAGTTATAAAATATACGAAAGGGAGGCTAGAGTTGATATTGGACCACTGGAAAATGATGCTCATGTGGTACAAATGGTTTAGAGATGGTAGATGAACTTGATAGGTACTTTGCATCCGTCTTGTCCGTGGAAGACACCACCAGTGTGCCAGAGATCCGTGAGTGTCAGCGAACAGGAGTGAGTGCCATTGCTATTACAAAGGAAAACGTTTGAGGCAAACTCAGGTTCTTAAAGTGGATAAGTCACCTGGACCAGATGGACTACATCCCAGAGTCCTGAGAGAGGTTGCTGGAGAGATAACAGATGCATTGGTCATGACTCGTCAAGAATCACTTGATTCTGGCATGGTCCCGGAGGACAGGAAGATTGCACATGTCAATCCACTCTTTGAGAAGGGAGGAAGGCAAAGTAAAGCAAATTATAGTCCAGTTAGCCTAACCTCAGTGGCTGGGAAAGTGTGGAGTCATGATAACAGATGAGGTTCTGGGGTACTAGGAGACTAATGATATAATGACAAAGCCAGCATAGGTTCTGTACAGGGAAATCTTGCCTGACAAGTCTTCGAGGAAGTCATAAGCAGGATGGACAAACGAGAGGCAGTGGATATCATTTACTTGGATTTTCAGAAAGCATCTGATAAGGTGTCACACATGAAACTGCTTAACAGGATAAAAATCCGAAGTAATACTGGCATGGATAGAGGAATGGCTGACAGCCAAGAGGCAGCGAGTGGGAATAAAAGGGGCCTTTTCTGGTTGGCCAGCAGTGATTAGTGGTCTTCAGGGGTCAGTATTCGGACCGGAACTTCTTACATAGTTTGTCAATGACTTGGATAATGGAACTGATGGGGTTGTGTGGCTCAGACTGTGGGAAGAGATTCACCACATCATCTCACCTAGTGACTCACCAGTCAGTTCACACTGCAGAGAGGGATTTCACCTGCTCTGTCTGTGGGAAGGGATTTGCTCAGTCATCTAACCTACAGAGACACCAGCAAGTTCACACTGGGGAGAAGCTGTTCACCTGCTCAGACTGTGGGGATGGATTCACTCGATCATTCAACTTATAGGGACACCAGTGAGTTCACAGTGGGGAGAGGCTGTTCACCTATTCAGACTGTGGGAAGGGATTCACACAGTTAGGTAGCCTACAAGTACACCAGTTAGTTCACACTGGGGACCGGCCGTTCACCTGTTCAGACTGTGGGAAGGGATTCACCACATCATCTCACCTAGTGACTCACCAGTCAGTTTACACTGCAGAGAGGGATTTCACCTGCTCAGATTGTGAGAAGGGATTCACTCAGTTATCTGATCTACTGGCACACCAGTGAGTTCCACTGGGGAGAGGCCGTCGACCTCTGAATGTGGGAAGGCATTCACACGATTATCTCGTCTATTAAAACACCAGCAAGTTCACACCGGTTAGATGATGATCGTCTACTCAGACTTTGCGAAGAGATTCTCTCAACCGTCTTCACGAATGCTGCATCATTGTGTTCCACTGGGGAGAGGCCGTTCACCTGCTGTGAATATGGGAAGGGATTCACTCAATAATCTAACCTTGTAACACACGACTGGGTTCACATTGGGGAGAAAGATCCAATAAGCTGCAAGCTGGATATTAGTCCATCCCCATTGCTGAATGCAATTTCAAGAGTGACTGGGGGAGCCTAGTACAAAAGGGCATGACTCAAGGTTTGCAGGGCGCCCATGCAGAACAGAGATGTGGAGAATTTTTTTTAGTCAGAGGGTGGTGAATCTGTGGCATTTTTTTGACACGGGCAGCAGTGGAGGCCAAGTCATTGGGTGTGTTTAAGGCAGAGATTGATAGGTATCTGAGTAGTCAGGACATCAAAGGTTATGGTGAGAAGGTGGGGGAATGGGACTAAAGGGCAGATTGGATCAGCTCATGATGAAATGGTGGAGCAGACTCGAAGGGCCAAATGGCCGATTCTGCTCCTGTGTCTTGTGGTCGTTTTTTTTCTCATGTGCGTTATTCTTCTTCCTCCTTCTGTCCAAGGAAGTGTTAATCCCGGTGGGTTTGAGTGTAAATAGTCTTTTCTAAACTTGTCATTTCTGTTCTTACTTATCTTTGTAAATTTTATGATCGTAATGGGACTAAGATATTTTCATTTAAAAAAGTCAATGTCGGTATTGATGGAAGTGTTTATTGCCTTTGTTGTATTTGTTGATTATTGAGCTCTGTTCCGCAGTTTTTTAAAGCCTTGAAATAAATTTTGTCACAGGTTTTCTCAATATTGCACTACTTTCTGTTGTCTTTGCTTGTTGATTTCCCAGATACGTGGGTATCAAGAGTCCCAAAGAAGGGTATTGGCCCGAAATGTTGATTCCCATCCACAGATGCTGCCTGACCTGCTGAGCTTCTCCAGCACTTTGTGTGAATTTCTCTCGATTTCTTGCACCTGCAAGTCCCCTTGTTTCCCAGATATTTATATGTTTAGTGAAATAACAAGCTGGTCGTGGGGTTGTGTGACTCTGTTGGTGAAATATTAAATAAAATCATTAGATAAGAGGTGGCATAGCGTTGGGCAGTGTAGAATCTGTGGGTAGTATTAAGGAACAGCAAATGTACAAAACATCCCTGATGGGAATTTTATAGTGACCCCAAAACAGTAGTAAATATGTGGTCCACAAATTACAATGAGAGATGGAAAATGAGTGCCAAACGGGCAATGTTACAATAGTCATGGGGATTGTCATGCAGGTGATTAGGAAAATCAGGATGGTGTTGGTCTCAAGAGGAGGAATTCCTAGAATGCCGACAAGATGCTTTTTAGAGCAGCTCGTGATTGAGCCCACTTGGGGATCAGCTATTCTGGATTGGGTGTAGTAATGAACCGGAATTAATTAGGTCACTTGAGTCCAAAGAACACTCAGGGGCAAGTGTTCTTAATCTGATCAAATTCACCCCGATATTAGAGAAGGAGAAACTAAAGTCGATGTGGAATAAAGAGAATTAGAGAGGCATGAGAGAAAAATTGACAAAATTGATTTAAAAAGAACATGAAACAGAGCAACAATGGCTGGAATTTCTAGAAGCAATTCAGAAGTCACAGAGTGGAAGTGGTATTCTAAAGGTAAGGTGACAAAACCGTGGCTGATAAGAGAAACCGAAGACAATATATAAAACAAAGAGAGGGCACAGAACAAAAATTACTATAAGTTGGAGGATTGGGAAGCTTTTAAAAGCAAACAGAATGCAACTAAAATCATTAAGAAGGAAAAGATGGAATACTTAGGTGAGCTAGCCAGTAATATTAAAGAGGATGCTATTTTTTCTTCAGGCATATATAGTGTAAAAGAGAGACAGAAGCGAATATCAAACCAATGGAAAATGATGCTGGAGAGGTATTAATGGGGTGAGGGTGAAAGATGATGGCTGATGAACTGAATAAGTATCGTACATCACTCTTATCTGTAGAAGACACTGGCAGGAATATGGAAGTCCCAGATATCAGTGGTCAGAATGTGTAAAGTTACGTTACTCGGGGGTATGTAGAAGGAAAGGTGGGCAGTATTTTTTTTACTGGAAGGAGAAACCGATATTCATGCCTTCATGTTGGAGCTCTGCAGGTGGAATATGATGTGTTTCTCTTCAACCCTGAGGCTGTCAAGTTGAACATCTCCAGCCATTGCAATTCTGCCATCATCCCTGCTAGTGTCCCCTTCCAATCAACTTTGGTAAGCTCTTCTCTCGTGCCTCCGTAGTTCCCCTCGCCCTACTAATAAAGATGCATCTTGTTGTACCTTTCCCCTCTCAAAGTGCAGGGTGAATTGCAACATGTTACGATCACAATGTCCACGTGTTTCCTTTACCATAAGCACCCTAATCAAATTTGGTTCTTTGGACAACACCCATTCCAGAATTAACTTTTTTCAAGAGGGCACAATTACAAGCTATTCTAAAAGCACCTCATTAGTATTTTCCAAATTCCCTCTCTTGAGATCAAGGACCAACCTAATTTTCATAATCTAGCTCCACCCATCCCACTGATGGACGATTCATCTCACTCTCATTGGTGGGGAGATGCTCAGCATCCTCACCAGGATTACCAGCCTCCGGGACAGATACTTTTCCCAACCAGTAATGCTGATAAATATCTCTACCCTCTAACCCACCCTTCCACAACACCAAACACCTCTACTTTATCATTTCCTGTCTGTCATCTTATATGCAGGCATCCTATGCCGAGCGTCACTTTATGAACATACAATCAATCCGTGCACAGTATATAAGCTGTGGATATATGTTGTTACTATTGTGTTTTTGTGTTGTATTGGAGCCGGAGTAATAATTATTTCGACCTCGTTTACACATGCCTGCTGGAAATGGAATTAAACAACTCTGAATCTTGAATAAATATTTCAGCAGGCTGCAGCGTTACATTTCTGTCTCTCAGTGTTATTGCGGCAGAGCGCCACCTGGTGAAAATGGAGTCCACAAATCGGGGGGGGGGGGGGGGTCCTGTTATTGTGGCAAATCACCACCAAGTGGTAGTGTTGTCCACAAAAGGGAGAGGTTTACAGCGATTGTGAAGTGGACTGGAAGCCAACTGCAAGTGGATGAAGTGCCAGACCTGCCCGAGAACACTTTCCTCACCACGAGTCAGGTTCCCAAACAGTCCTTCCATTTGAGGCAACTTTTCAGCATCGTGACTGTTGGGGTCATCTACTGTTTCCAGTTTTCCAGGTGTGGCCTCCTCGACATCAGTGAGACCCGATGTAGTCTCTGCATTCTGCACTCTGTCCCGATGAGATTCTGCAGATTTTGGAGATGCAGAGTCACATAAACAAAATGTTGGAGGAAGTCAGGAGGTCCGGTAGCTTCTATAGAGGGGATAGAGCAAAGCAGAGATTTCCTGCCGAGACCCTTCATCAGGACTGGAAGTGCGGAGAAGCCGGAATAAGATGGTGTGGGGAGTGGAAAGAGTCCAAGCTGGTAGGTGATAGGTGAAGCCTGATAAGAGTGAAGGTGAGTGAGTGGGGGGAGGGGGGAGATGAAGTGAGACGCTGTGAGGTGGTTGGGGGAAAATTCAAAGGACTGAAAAGGAGGAATCTGATAGGAGAGGATTGCGGACAATGGGGAAGAAAGTAAAGAGGAACCAGAGGGAGATGATCCGCAGTGGAGAAGAGAGAAGTGGGGAGACGGAATGGAGGAGACTGGCGTGTGGATTGATGAAATGAAAAGGTGGAGATAGAAGTTAAAGATATCGATGCTCATGCTACCCGGAAGTAATATGAGGTGTTGCTCCTCCAACCTGAGAGTGCACTCATCGTGTTAGTTAAACAATGAAACGGAAGGGAGAGTGGATTGATAATTTTCCCCTGGGATCCCTATTAAATCAATCCTCTCTCACCTTAAACCAGTCCTCTCTGTTTGTTGATTCCACAAAAGTGGAGTAAAGGAAAAAAATAAACATAGAAAACCTACAGCGTAATACAGGCCCTTCGGCCCACAAAGTTGTGCTGAGCATGTCCCGACATTAGAATTTACGAGGGTTACCCATAGCCCTCTATTTTTCTGAGCTCCATGTACCTATCCAGTAGTCTTTTAAAAGACCATATCGTAGCCGCCTCCACCACCATTGCCGGTCGTCCATTCCACACACCCACCACTCTGAGTATAAAACTTATCCGTGACATCTCCTCTGTACCTGCTCCCAAGCACATTAAACCCGTGGCAGCCATTTTAGCCCTGAGGAAAAGCCGCTGACTATCTACAAGATCAATGCCTCTCATCATCTTGTACACCTCTATCAGGTCACCTCTTATCCTCAGTCGCTCCAAGGAGAAAAGGCCGAATTCTCTCAACTGCGCACTTTCTCCGTTTCTGTACACTTATAGTTTGGAACACCTGCATTATGTCGGCCTCATTAGTAAGTCTTCGGAATCTGTTGAATTTATAACAGTGCTAGTGTACAGTAGAGTCAACTCAGGCCTGCTAAACCTTACCACTGATTCTGTTCCACCACACGCCTTTTAAATCCTCCCCTGTTGTTCCCCTCTCGTTCTCCCTGCGAAATGGGTTGCAGTCACCATTTGCTGGTGTAAGAGGTTCCCCTTGCATTATCTGCAGTCTGAAGAAGACGAGATGACTGCAGTTCTCTCCAACAAGTTCTTCGCCGCTCTCATCTCTGGACTGAGGAAGAATGACTTTGCTAGTTAACCTCCTTAATCACGACTCATTTCCATATTATGTGTCATTTTCCCTGCTTCTAAAATTTGTTGAAAACACCCCTGTCCTTTAAATACTGAAAGCAGAATGGGGAACCACCTGTCGGATGTTCAACGAAGCAGGGTCAGAAACCCGAGGGGGGTCTACACAGGGCAGAGATTGGGGCTTTGGATTCTGAACGTATGATGAGAAGGGAAGCAGCAGTGGGGCGTGGCAACGAATGACAGAGTAGCAACATTTGGAAGCTGATTGACAGAGAAAATAATTTGGTTGTCTGACTGATGACACAAACCATGCCTGTGGTGAGGTGCTCCACTGGTTGAGGAACATGTGTGAGTTGGGAATGGTTTAATCTGCTGGGGGAGTTGATCGTGTTTGGTTATCCCGTAATATTATAACCGGTTGGTTATTATGGATTGTCCTATCTGAAATAATGTATTGATTATCATATAATACGTAAGATTTTGACACTAAAACTGTATCGGGCTTGAATTTATGGTACCTTTCTGAATTGATGGGTATTCATGAGTTTGTATTTTAAAGCAAGATTTTGGTAAATGATATTTGCCATTTGTTTGTACCTTTGTAAGTAATCAGATTGAGTTAAACTGCTGCAGGATCCTGGAGTGTGTTGGATTGTGTCTGGTTTCTCTGGCATTTTCTGCACTAACTGCCTCGTTTGTTAATATTTCATGTATTTTTGATGTTTTTCCCCTTTTGTCAAACGTCCTTTATTTCTGCAAGGAACCCCTTTGTTTTTTGGGGAGAGGTCACCAACTCTCACTCAGGTGCTCAAGGCTTCCTTGTCACCATCTAGTCTACTCAGATCGTTGGGATGTCTCCCATGGAGGGTCATACTCATTCCACTGCTTAATGTTTTCTTCCAGTGATGATTTATTGTTCTGAGTTGGCCTCACATGTACGTGTTCTGGTCTGTATTTCTTATCACGATTGCAAATACACACATGGAGTGCTGAATCCTGTTCATTTTTGATGAAAATATATACTTAAGTTTTATCTGTTTTTCTTGTTGTTTTTTATTGAAGTTCATCGTCAAACAAACATTTCCAGAAGGTGTATTTCAGACATTGTAGATATATATCATATATGTCACAATTCTCAGCATTCAATTTATCTGAGGTATACACTTATAGAAAAGAGTGAAAGAAAAAACAAGCAAAAGGAAAAAAAAACTATGTACAAGTAGGGAGTGATCTTTTTTTAACAACATATTAAATGATTTGTGAGAATAAAATCAGGCCTATGAGGCATTATGTAGTTAAACCATTTTTCCCAGTATGAATCAAATTGTTCCAGATTATGATTATCTTCTGCATTTTGTAAATGTCCATTGTAATTTCCATCCATGCATTTAACCTTGGGCTCTCCTGTGATAACCATATCCCAGTAACAGTCTTTTTACCAGCCACCAACCACATATTCATTAAATATTTATCTTTTTTCAACCATTCTTGAGGTATATATCCAAAATATATGGTCTTACTCCCCAAGGGTATTTCACACTTAAAGATGCCATGTCGGGCATTGTGTATCCCCCTCCAATAGTCTTTGATAGCAGGGCAGTCACAAAAAAATATAATAATGATTTGCATTTCGATTTCCACAGTTTCTCCAGCAAACAGCGAGGTTACTATCATAATGGGATTTCTAAGAGGGTGTAATTAAACTACCTTATCAAGTTTTTCTGTCCGAACTCCCTCCATTTCTGTGAACTGGTACACTTCCATTGATACCTCCATATTGTTGTCCATTCTTCCTCAGATATAATTATCCCTCCTTCCTTCGCCCATTTTGTTTTAATGTATGAAGTCAAATGTATTTTAAGATTTGACAAACCCTTATTCATGCTTGAATTAATTCCACTACCGTTATCTGAATTATATGCTTCTCTAAACAGCTCTAACATGCCTTGGTTACAATCTTAAGCATCCTATTAACATACTGTTGCATCTATAAATACTGATAAAAATCTTGTTTTTCTAAATGTTTCCCTTTCAGCATTTCAAAGCTGAACAGTGTTCCTTCTTTTATTATGTTGCAAAGAACTGTTTTTCCTTTAGCTGTCCAGTCCTTAAATCTAGCATCCAATTTATTTGGTGTAAAATCTGAGTTATATGCACACCATTGAAGAATTGCAGTATCTCCCTCGAGATTATATTCTTTTATAATAGTTTTCCATATTGAGTCTATTTCACCCATGGATTATCAATAATATTTATGTACCTTTGCAAGTTATTATCAGCCAAAACTGCTTGTATGGGGATGGGAAGTACCCGCTCCTCAATGTTTTTCCATTGAGCGTCATACGATGGGTTGCTCCAGCATATCACAGCTCTCAACTGTGCTGCAAAATAATAACCTCGAAGAGAAGTTAGGCCCCATCCACCCTGTTCCTTTGCTAATTGCAAAGTTTTGAGATGAACTCTAGGCCTTTTACCTTGCCAAATATACCTTGATAACATCTTGTTCCATTCATTGAATTGATTTTGATTAATCTCTATTGGTAGGGTCTGAAAGAGCTATAACAGTCTGGGCAATATATTCATTATAATAGACTCACTCCTTGAACTGAAACTAAAAGAAAGGAATCAGGTTCCATCTTGCTATATATTCCTTAATGTTCTTTTTATATAAAGGCTGATAATTACATTCTGATAATGTTGCCTAATCTTTTAGCATAATGATGCCCAAATATTTGAAAGACTCTGTTTGCCATGCCCGGGGTTATCTACTTTCAATTTCTCTTGCTGGGCTGTAGTAATATGAAAGTAATTGGGTTTTATCTATGTTGATAATGTATCCTGATAATTGACCATATTGTTCAAAGGATTGCATCAATCAGTTAAAGAGTATGTTGGTTGCCCTAGATAGATCAAAATGTCATCCACGTAACAAGCCAATTTATGCTCTGCCCCTTTACTAGTAATTCCCCACTTTGTCTCATGTATTGAGCTAATGGTTCCAGATATAATGCGAAGAGTAGTGCTGACCATGCAAAACCCTGTCTTGTGCCCCTTTCTAGGGTAAGACTATTTGATTAAATATCCATTGATTTTAATCCAGCGGTAGGGTTGTCATATAGTGCCTGTATAGTTTTAATAATTGATATGGAAACCAAATCTATGTAAAACTCTGTAAAGAAAATTATAATTAACCGAATCAAATGCCTTTTCAGCGTCCACGCTTATCACTATTGCTTTGATTTTATTTTTTTGTATATATGATCCATAATGTGAAGTATCCTTCGTATATTGTGCAAACACGAGGAAATCTGCAGATGCTGGAAATTCAGACAACACACACACAATGCTAGTGGAACACAGCAGGCCAGGCAGCATCTATAGGGAGAAGCACTTTCAACGTCTCTGGCCGAGACCATTCGTCAGAACTAACAGAAAGGAAAGATACTAAGAGATTTGAAAGTAGGTGGGGGAG